>NC_083283.1:25227182-25527182 GCF_963506605.1 Zootoca vivipara
CAGATTTCTAGCCAGTCAAAATACCTTATATGAAATCCCTTGCTCCTAATTCAAGATGTGAGGCTAACTATATGCATATGCAACAAAGCACATATGCAATAGCATATGAAGCGGCTACACCTAGTTTTCTCACCTGAGGCCATTTTAACTAAAGGTGCTAAAGACTGAGCTTGAGTATTTCTTATGTGCAAGGCAAGTGCCTGTTTCAACAATCCCCATGCTTTCGATCCATTCTAGGAATGTGTCCCCAGCACAATACACACCTAGAGCATCATGCAAGTATTTCTGCTGTGTGGTTTAGTGTGTGGTAGCTGCAATAAGTGGGAGACACTCCTGTGCTCAAGACATTTCTACAACAGTTTGGCCATAGTGATCCATGTTCTGGTAACCTGGTTGGATTGCTGCAATACCTTTATATGTGGGCCTGCCCTTGGAGATAACTCAGAAGCTCCAGCTGGTGTAGAATATGGCTGCTTGAGTTTGGACTGGTAAGGTCTGGTTTATGAATGTTGTGCCAATTTTAAAAGCCTGTTCACATCAAGGTCCAATTCAAGGTGCCTTTACTTAACCTCACATGGCCTGTGGCCAAAATATCAGAAAGAACGTCTACTTCCATACATAGCTGCCCTTGTTTAAGAGCTGATTCCCTCTTCCTAGTGATAGGGCCGGCTCAGGGCATTCTACTCAATGGACCTCTCCAAGCAGTATTGCCCTGGCTCTGTTAAATAATATGTTAAATAATATGCTAGATATCATCATACTGCAAACATGGAGGAGATTCAACTCTGGAACTTCAGCGTGGGTCATGCAGAACTTTCTCCATCCTTCACCCTACCTCGCTCCTCTAAGCAGGCCTCTCTTTAAGTTTGCTATTTATGGTTGAATAATATTTCGGTTTTGCTTAATTTTCCAAGATCTGTGTGAAAAGGTTGATTTGATGGCTGGTATCCTGTTTCTTTCTTAATTGGTTGTTGTTTGGCCGCTGTTCAGCCTTCAGATAAGGGCAGGCTTTGAACAAGCTGAGGTGAGAATTGAGAATCAGTGTGAACTGCCTAGACAATGTACAAGAAAGGCAGGGGTCCTGGGATGTTAACTTCATATTGGACACCACATTGTGCAGTTCAGCCATGTCCTTCTCCAATCCCTCTCTCAGCTGATAATAGGATGGCCAGTTGCACATTGCCCAAAGAAAGAAAATTCATCAGGAGAGAGAGAGAGAGAGAGAGAGAGAGAGAGGGAAGAGAGAGAGAGAGAGAGAGAGAGAGAGAGAGAGAGAGAGAGATGGTTATAGATGTGCACAATATCTTTAAATGACAATTTATACATATTGATACAAATTTAGAAACAATTCCTATAATTTAAACACTGTTGTTGTTGTTTAGTCATTTAGTCGTGTCCAACTCTTCGTGACCCCATGGACCATAGCACGCCAGGCACTCCTGTCTTGCACTGCCTCCCGCAATTTGGTCAAACTCATGTTTGTAGATTCAAGAACACTGTCCAGCCATCTCATCCTCTGTCCCCCCTTCTCCTTGTGCTCTCCATCTTTCCCAGCCTCCGTGGCCAAAGTATTGGAGCCTCAGCTTCACAATCTGTCCTTCTGGTGAGCACTCAGGGCTGATTTCCTTCAGAATGGATGTTTGATCTTCTTGCAGTCCATGGGACTCTCAAGAGTCTCCTCCAGCACCATAATTCAAAAGCATCAATTCTTCGGCAATCAGCCTTCTTTATGGTCCAGCTCTCACTTCCATACATCACTATTGAGAAAACCATAGCTTTAACTATACGAACCTTTGTTGGCAAGGTGATGTCTCTGCTTTTTAAGATGTTGTCTAGGTTTGTCATTGCTTTTCTCCCAAGAAGCAGGCGTCTTTTAATTTCGTGGCTGCTGTCACCATCTGCAATGATCAATGAGCCCAGGAAAGTAAAATCTCTCACTGGCTCCATTTCTTCCCCTTCTATTTGCCAGGAGGTGATGGGACCAGTGGCCATGATCTTGGTTTTTTTTATGTTGAGCTTCAGACCATATTTTGCGCTCTCCTCTTTCACCCTCATTAAAAGGTTCTTTAACAGCACATCTTACCATAGTAGGGTAGATTGTGACTTGTGTGCCCACTCAGTCTGCAGACTAGGTGCTAACTTGATGGGCAACTTCATCGCCCCTGATCTCCCTCCTTATGGTTCTTCACCTTTGAACAGGACTTGGACCAGACAGCCTTTCAAACGGATGATCATTCTTCTGCAGAAGAATAACACAATATGAGAGTGAGTACAGCCATTGCTACTCCCCATCACCCGGGAAATCAGGTATGTTCTGCTGGTTCTGATTGTCACACACCACACACAATGATGTTGTTGCTAATTACATTGTTCAGTTTCCCCCAATACCAAGAATAACATTCTCTCTCTCTCTCTCTCTCTCTCTCTCTCTCTCTCTCTCTCACACACACACACACCCCTCCCTCCTGCAATGCAACACATTCATATGTCCCCTTCTTTGTCTTCCCAAGTGCATCTCTTCCTCTACTGTATTAGTGGACTGCCCTCTGTAAAGGAGGATACATGGCTACCTTAACTGAGAAATGTTAAGACTTGTGCTTCTCTTTACATGGCCCTTCCAATTTGATAGTTGTTTCCTTACCGACTACCTTCCCTTAAACAGGAAGGCAACATGCCTTAGACTCGCAGGCATGTCAAAGCTGTGGCCCTCCAGATGTTTTGGACTACAAATCCCATCTTCCCCAACCACTGGTCCTGCTAGCTAGGGATCATGGGAGTTGTAGGCCAAAACATCTGGAGGGCCGCAAGTTTGACATGCCTGCAGCGAGTAAAGAGTGATTGGATTATACTGAAGAATTTCTTTTAGGTTTTACAGCGTCTTCTGCCTGGTTGACTTATTGCTGTGGGTGGCTGTGGGGGTTTCAGTCAAGGGATTTCAGTCGAGGTGTGAAAGCTCCACTGTCTGGTGGAGGATGTTGAGACTTTCCAGGCAATGAGTGACGGGTCACAGCAGCCAGGACGTAATTAGCAAATTCTGTGACATCACCAGGTGGCAGGTCAATGCTAACAAAGACGCCTCCTTTGACACCTCAAACCTAGGACAGTCACAATGGTAAAACTTTACTGCCCACTAGAGATGTGGGAGAAATTTGATTCCGTTCGCATTTAAAAGCAGACATACGAAATTCACACTTTATGTGGGGGGGAAAAGCACAGGCATTCTTCAAAATGTGCACTTGCCTGAATGTTGCAGAACCATTCTCCAGCTGGGTAACATGGACAAAAATGCACAGAATACGGTAGAATGTGCATATAAATTAACTAAAAAAATTAAACACACACAAATGCATTTTATTAGGAAAAAATGCTTTGCTAAAATATGTATATCAGGCCAAATTGCACACACAGAAATGCCCAGTCAAAAGTGGAGAAGGTAAGGGTGATACAGCTGTGACAGAGGAACGACAGGTGTGCTCTCTGAAAAAGTTACACCCTTGAATATCGAAGGCACTGAAATGCTAATGAATTTTCATGAGGACTTCCTTTAAAAAAAACAGCAAAAAAATGCAGAGAACTGAATTGATCCTTTGCATGTTTACTTGGAGAGAAGTCTGATTGTGTTAATTGAGGCTTGCTCCCATGGATTGCAGCCTAAACGTGCTATTTTTAACTAAAATCAGATGCATTGTGTTAAAGAACAGCACTCTTGGCTGGTTAAAAAGCCAACAGTTCATTTTCAAGTGAAACTTTCATCACCAGGGTCAAGATGGGGGACACAATGCTTCTAAGAAGGCTATACTTAAAAACTAGTGGAAAAGACCTCATGAAGGAAGGGGGGGGATATGGATGAAATTGACAGGAACAGTCTTTGCACTTACCTCAGGAACAGCTTTCTTAGTGTGGTGGAGCTTGTGGGAGGGGGTGAGGTAGCAATGAGGTTGAGACTGCATGAGAACACTGGGGGAGCCAATTCAGTACTGGTGCCAACACATCCATGCAGCCCCAACCTCACACAGAGAAGAACAGTTTCAGGGTTTTCTCCCCCCCCCCCCAGGGCGTGAGTGATGATTTATTCATTAAATTGCTATACCACCCTTCATCCGAAGATCACAGGGTGGCTCACAACACAAAAATACAAAACGAGAACACAAAACATACGACAAAACAAAAGAAACCAATAACCCCCTTCCCACGGACACATTTAAAAGGCCATAGAGTGTTAATCAGCCAAAGTCCTGGTTATAGAGAAATGTATCACCTAACTACAGTGGGACCTCGACTTACGAAGTACTTGACACCCGACATTTACGACTTCCGAGTGGAAAAAGTGGCTGTGCGCTTACGATTTTTTTGACATCCGAATGGAAAACCTGTTCGCGGCTAGATGCAGTTTCTTTGACTTACTTACGAATTTTTAGATGTGGTTTCCTCGACTTACGAATTTTTCCATTTCCAATGCATTCCTATGGGAAACCGCTTTTCCTATGGGAAACTTGACTTACAAATTTTTCGACCTACGAGTGTGCTTTCGGAACGGATTAAATTCATAAGTCGAGGTCCCACTGTATATGCAAAGAAGGTGCCAGGTGAGCCTCCCTGGAGAGAGCATTCCACAAACCGGGAGCTACCACAGAAAAGGCCCTTTCTCATGTTGCCACCCACTGGATCTCTCATGGAGGAGGCATGTGATAAAGAGCCTCACACGATTACTGCAGGATCTGGGTTGCTTTGTATGGTGAGAGGCACCATATCCTATACATGTGAGTGACCTTTGAGTCACACTGCGGATACCTTGTTACTGATCTGCCACAGCGCCAGAGTAATTGACAGCTTTTCCTTGCTCTGGTAGGTGGATGAGGTGATCGGGAGACTTTCAGTGTTTTATTTGGGACAGTTCAGCATAGAGGAAATCAGAGAATGAATTTTTTAATAATAATAATAATAAGGCAAGGTTGGATACTTTTACCTGTTGATGGGGTTCCCACTTCACATCAGTATTTTAAATGGTAACTAGGAGGGGCTAGCACAGGCATCCCCAAACTGCGGCCCTCCAGATGTTTTGGCCTACAACTCCCATGATCCCTAGCTAACAGGACCAGTGGTCAGGGAAGATGGGAAATGTAGTCCAAAACATCTGGAGGGCCAAAGTTTGGGGATGCCTGGGCTAGCAGGTAGGGATGGGGCCTTGTTGCTTATCTGGGCTCTCCATTTACTGCTGGGAAATGAGAGGGGTGTGTGTGAAGCAGTGGGGGAGCCAATCAGATGCTTCTACCACTGTGCCCTCATTGTGCCAACATCTCCTTTTCAGTTACTGGTAGTGACCAGGGCCGTCTTAAGCATATCTGGTGCCCTGGCGCCGTGGTGCGAAGATCCCTCTGGCGCCCCCCCCATTTCCCAGCGCGGATGTCTGGCGGGCGCAGCAGCGCGGCGCCCCCCCTGGCGGCCCGGCGCCTGACACCCTGCGCCACCCAGCCTTGCCGTAGGGCCGGCCCTGGTAGTGACCTTTGCCAGGCACTCTGCTCAGCCAGCCGCTACTGGTGGTAGCACTCCATTGCACAAAATACACACGTAAACAAGGAAATTGAAATATTTTGAATGTACTTGCTGGCTTTCTTTTCTGGAACAAAACCACCACGGTAAGATTCAGTATTAAATAGGCTGGACAAGGGTGTTCAACAATACAATGAGCTGTACATATGGATGAGTTAGTGTGTTATTATTTAAACAGGAGGCACACTCAGGTAATAGAAACTTGTTGCCTACACAGATAATGAGGGTCTCATCATTATATTTCCACAGTGCATATTGGGCCATTTGCAAACAGATAAAGGCTCCTTTTTGTATATGGTTATATGGAGAGCAATATATTCATTACTTCTGCAAGGTAGTTTCTAGTTTCTCATTTCTACTAGTTCTTATTTTTGAAGGTATGAAATAAAATGATTAGAATGTTCCTTGTACTTCTATATTACCTCTTTCTCTTTTTTTCTTTTTTGCAATGCTCATTTCATCCCGCCACAATAAAATGCCATTTAATTTGAATTGCACTGTGAATTTGGTAATATGGAGATGTGATAGCCTTTTACTTAAATGTATGGCAGCTTCGGCTCATTTTGTGTGTTTCAGGAATAGTTTCTTCATAATTAAAGTGTCAGAAAAACACATTTGTAACAAGAATGATGAAATTCATTCGGAGCAATTTTCTGGAGAATAACTTTAAACCTCTTCTGCTCACATAGTCTCATTTTATAGTAGTTGTCCGTATTCCTTTTATCTTTCCTCTTCTTCATTTTGGCTTTTCTTCCTATTGTTAAAAAAAATTTGAGCGCTCTGACAGCACCCGATTGTCTGCATTTCTTTTGAAGTTTATGAGAGGATTTTTGTCAGCCTTTTACATGAATTCTTAAAAAAGTCAACAAATATTAACCTTGCTGAATTCCCTGGCATATAATTCCAAATCTCCAGTAGAAATGAGCATTTACTGGCAAGAGTACTGTATAACTTTTCTTCCTTTTTCTTTTAATCTGCTCAGGCCTTTTGAGATACAAGAAGTGCTGTCACTGGCTTTGTTGCTGTCCGATGCTCAAACCACGGGTAATGATGTTTTGTTTTGTTTTTTATTCTTAAATTTATTAGTATATTTATGTAGTTAGCTGCTTTGAACTCCTTCAGGAGGAAGAGGCACGTCAGAAAAATGATGGGATTAAATAAATAAATAAATAAATGAAAAACCCTAAGCATTATTTGAATGTCCCAGAGCATGGGTGTGTTTGGCCTGGGCAGCCTCTTGACAGCCCTGTCCCTGAAGTATTTTGTTTATTTGTTTACTGCATTTACAACCCACCATTTCTCCAAGGAGCTCAGGTTGGCGTACATGGTTCTCCCTTCCTCATTTAAACTCAACAACAACCATGTGGGGAAGTTTAGGCTGAGAGATGGTGACTGGTCCAAGGTCACCCACTGAGCTTCATGGCCGAGTGGGGATCTGAACCCTGGTCTCCAATGTCCTAATCTGACACTGTAACCCATGGGTAGGCAAACTAAGGCCCGGGGGGCCGGATCTGGCCCACTCGCCTTCTAAATCCGGCCCATGGATGGTCCGGGAATCAGCGTGTTTTTACATTAGTAGAATGTGCCCTTTTATTTAAAATGCATCTCTGGGTTATTTGTGGGGCCTGCCCTGGTGTTTTTACATGCGTAGAATGTGTGCTTTTATTTAAAATGCACCTCTGGGTTATTTGTGGGGCATAGGAATTCGATCATTCCCCCCCCTCCAATATAGTCCGGCCCCCCATAACGTCTGAGGGACAGTGGACCGGCCCCCTGCTGAAAAAGTTTGCTGACCCCTGCTAACCGCTACGGCACCCTGGCACTCACAATTTTCACATGTTCTAACAACAAAGCCAGGTGTCGCCTCTTATATAGTCAGGTTTGTTGGGGCGTAGCCAAGTGGGCCCTCCTATAGAACGCTGTGCTGGTGGAAGACAGAGACTTGGAATAAGACGCTTTTAAGGAATGGATCGTGACAGTGTGTGTGAATATTGTGAAAACCACCCGACATTCTTAGAACTGAGACCAAAAGTTATCAGAGGAAAGCAGGAGAGGAAGGTAAAGCATCAGGCTGCGGTGCTATAGGTTCCTCTTCATGTCCTTGACAACCCCTCTGTCCTTTAATTTTTTAGATAACTGTCTCTCCTTCCTCTTTATTTTTACCCTGATTTCCACCAGCCTCAATCTTACAAGGTGCTTAACGCCCTGCGTGAGGGTGTTGAACATCCTTTGTTCTCCCTGATGTTAATGGAATAAGAGGTTGCAGGATTAGCTCCAGAGATCCAAGAGACAAGCAATCGTAAATGGCACGGCAGTCAGCTTTAGGGTTTACTCAGGCAAAGGTTAAGAATAATTGTATGAAGCAAATAAAGCATTCTGAATAATTTATTCCCTTTTAAAAAATGTTTGTCCCCTCCATGCAGCTGCGTAACCATAATGCTTTCATTAAAGAAGACACAAACACACATGCACATCTGTGCTGAATTAAAACAGGAGCCATTTCCACCCAGAGAGGGTATGTCAGGTTGAAAGTTTTTCTTGTAGCTCCTGAAGCTTTTCCAGAACCCCCTCCCCGCAAAAAATAAAACTCCCCCCAAAGGGCTGAGATGGAGAGAGCGCAGGCTTTGTCAAGAGCTGGTCCCTCGTTCCAGGCAGATTCCTGCTCCATTATTCATGGTCTGGCTCTGATTTGGAGGTACGTCTCCCTTGTGTTCACTTTATTAACTTACATATGACTAGATATTTTGTTTCATGTGGAAATTAGTAGGGAAAGTTAAAATAGAAGAACTTGGAACAGAAAGCAGTGTTTTTGAAACATCTCCCCAGGCTTTCCCCCCTTAGATCACAAAGTTTAACCAGTTACATAAAGGAATGGAATCTCATCGGGCTGCATTAAAGTCACACTCAGAGTGGAGACCCATTTGAAAGCAACGGGTTTCATGACTAACTTATGACTAATTTTTTATGGCAGTACTCATTGGTATGGAGTACTGAGACCTTTTCCTTTGATCTTCCTGGTAGCCATTTTGTGCTGGCACTCATGGCACTTTTATCAATAAATGGGTTCCAGCACCTCAATTTTTACCCCCCACCCAAAAAGCACTGGATACAACCCATAGCAATATTGCTTTTAAAAGGTTTTTGCTACGCAAAAGAGAGAGGGGCATTTAACTTGTACGTTTACGTTTGTTTTAACAGGACTGCCACTGTGTGTATTGGGGGCAGCACTTCTGGTAGTGGAATCCCTACTACAGTGGGAAGCTGGAGTGTTTAAAAATAAATCAGCTTCTGCTTTGTAAGATTTGGATTCCGTCAGTGAAAAGACAATGGCATACATAGCTGCCAAGTCTCCCGTATTCCCTGGGAAATCCCTGTTTTACCAGCTGTTCCTAGCTGAAAAAATGGTTTTTTTTGTTTTTTCCTGGTTTATTCTGGCATGGTGGCCATTTTGGAACTGGGCGGAGCATGCTCAGAAGTGACTTTTGATGCTGCTCTGCCCAGTTCCAAAATGGCTGCAGTGCAACTTCTGGTACGGCGGCCATTTTGGAACTGGGCAAAGCAGCATCAAAAGTCACTTCTGAGCATGCTCCGCCCAGTTCCAAAATGGCGGCAGCGCTACTTCCAGTCTGCTACTTCCGCCCGGTCCCTTATTTCTCCGACAGCAACTTGGCAGGTATGGGCATAATGGGCCAAATATCTTCCCTGAAGCAGCAAATGAAATGGCAATATTTGCTGCATTTGCAGCACCAAAGTGAGCTCTCGGGGGCACAAGCCTGGGCAGTATATATGGAGGTTCTGGGCTGCTCAGATGTCAAGACCCACTCAACCTCAATGATGTGGTCCAAAGGAAATCAGAGCAATAGGTTTGACACAAGCTTAGCTGCAGGAGTTGCTGGAAGGAGGCATACAAGGTGCCATCCAACCATTTTTGGGACTTCACTCCGGATTTGTGTAGGGTTTAGCCTTTAGCAGATGACACCCAGCTCTACCTCTCTTTTAAATCAGAACCAGTGAAGGTCCTGTGTGAGTGCCTGGAGGTGGTTGGAGGATGGATGGCGGCTAACGGATTGAGGTTGAATCCTGACAAGACAGAAGTACTGTTTTTTGGGGACAGGAGGCGGGCAGGTGTGGAGGACTCCCTGGTCCTGAATGGGGTAACTGTGCCCCTGAAGGAACAGGTGCACAGCCTGGGAGTCATTTTGGACTCACAGCTGTCCATGGAGGCGCAGGTCAATTTTGTGTCTAGGGCGGCTGCCTACCAGCTCCATCTGGTATGCAGGCTGAGACCCCACCTGCCCGCAGACTGTCTCGCCAGACTGTCTCACTCTGGTCATCTCCCACTTGGACTACTGCAATGCGCTCTACGTGGGGCTATCTTTGAAGGTGACCCAGAAACTGCAACTAATCCAGAATGCGGCAACTAGACTAGTGACTGGGAGTGGCCGCTGGGACCACATAACACTGGTCCTGAGAGATCTACACTGGCTCCCAGTACGTTTCCGAGCACAATTCAAAGTGTTGGTACTGACCTTTAAAGCCCTAAACGGCCTCGGTCCTGTATACCTGAAGGAGCGTCTCCACCCCCACCATTCAGCCCGGACACTGAGATCCAGCACCAAGGACCTTCTGGCAGTTCCCTCATTGCGAGAAGTGAGGTTACAGGGAACCAGACAGAGGGCCTTCTCAGTAGTGGCACCCGCCCTGTGGAACGCCCTCCCAGCAGATGTCAAGGAAATAAACAACTATTTTACATTTAGAAGACAACTGAAGGCGGCCCTGTTTAGGGAAGTTTTTAATGTTTGAGGCTGTACTGTTTTTAATATTCGGTTGGAAGCCACCCAGAGTGGCTGGGGAAACCCAGCCAGATGGGCGGGGTATAAATACTAAATTATTTTTATTATTATTACTATTATTATTATTATTATTATTATTATTATTATTATTATTATTATTCTTTCCTTCTCCTGAAGATATCCCTCAAGGCAGCAGGTACAGGCTGTTCCTGTGGGATATAACAAAAGCAGTCAAGTACAACATTTCCTGTTTGCCCAGAGTGGACACACAGGGGGATGTTACTCCAGCCAGGAGGACTTCCTGTGACACCTGGTCTGGAGCACCCTCCCCCTGCATGTACCTCCCCCTACCTCCCTCAGGTAGATGGGCGTGACTCTGGGAGACCCCATACAAGGGCTGGTCACACAGCCATCTTTCTCTCACTTTGCTTTATACCATCTTGATGCTTTTGCTGTCTGCTAGCTCTCAGCCAGCAGCACATGGGCTCAATCCCCCTATGGGATAAACCCACACTCTCTTCTGTAACCAGAAGCTAAAGCCTGCCTTCAGGATCATACCGTGAACTGAATGTAAGTAAACCTTTGATTACTTTTAAGAAAAGACTGTTGTGTCTTTATTCTTTTTAAGAGGGAACAAACGGGAGTTTACCAGGAACAAATCCAATCTGGGCAAACCAGACTGGATTGCTTAACTCAAGAGATTCAGACGAACCTACCAACTAGCTTCCTGAAATATACAGGGGAATGTACTCTGCTACCAGCTCACTAGTGTGAGTGAGGAAGGATAATATGTAATCAGTATATCCTCTCCTACTATCCACAACATTCCCACCGTTCCTTGGGGTTTATTCCTGAAGCCTTTCTGACAAATGTGTACAGCCATCAGGCAGAGGAGGTTTAGGATCAGAGTTTTTCTTCTCCTAGATGGGCTACCTTCCCAGGTTGACAAGCCCCATATATAATCTGTAAGTCTATAAGAAGTTCCCTGCTGGATCAGGTCACAGGCCCATCTATGCTGCCCTGTTCTTACATCACCAGCAAGATGCTTCATGGAAGCTCAAAAGCTGGATTGACCTCTACAGCACTCTTCCCACCTGAGTTTCCCAACAACTGGTGTTCAAAGGTATATTGCTTCTGACAGTGGAGGTGGAACATAACCATCAAGCCACTGATAGGCTTGTCCCCCGTGAATTGTATCATCCATATATTAAAATCAGGCTGTTATTCACACAACACTTAAATCAGTTATCTTGTAATGCGAAAGTGCAAGGCAGTGTGTAATACGCTGAGAAAGCACTCCTGACACTGGGCAACTGCGCTCAGAATGTTAATTGCTGACACAGAGGAGGAGCGTGCAGCTTATAAGTAGTGGGAGCTTGTCTTCTGTGATGGTTTTCCTTCCAACTGTAGCAGATTTTACAACAGACTCTTAAAAGGGGCAACATTTTTTTATTTTTTTTACTAATCGAAAGCTGGTAATTTCCATAGTCGTTCCACCTCTGCTTGTGACCCTATTCTTAATTCAAGCGTCAATATGTGTTTAACTCTTCGTTTTGCAAAATAAGTAGCAGGGCATTACTCCAGTCCTAGAGTGATGAAAGGATGTTTTCATTTCATTAAGAGTTATATTTCACATTTTCAATTAAAGTTGTCGCTTTGGTTCATTTCCTATCGACAATAGTTATGAAGTAGGCACTTTAGGTTTATTATAATGCTAGATAATGGAATAATGGTGGTGCTGTTGTTTACTCTTTAGTTAATGCACAAACAATGAGGTTTTAAAGTCCCCTGCTTGTTTGGCTAGCATCCTGTGTCGTAAGTGTGTTTTTCAGTTGTTCTTGAGATCCTAAAATCTGAAGAACCCCCTCATTGCTCAGTTGGTTAGAGCATGGTGCTGATAACACCAAGGTTGCAGGTTCAACCCCCTTATGGGAGAGCTGCCTATTCCTCCATTGAAGGGGGTTGGAGGAGATGGTCCGCAGGGTCCCTTCCAACCCTACAATTCTATGATAAGCAAGTCAAGGCATCCCAGCATCCCAGGAGGAGAATGTCGGGTCCAGCTTGGGGCAGAAGCAAAGGTGACTAAACAACATGGCAACAGTCACAATCTGATTGTCAGATCTTGCGATTGCGGAAGGAAAGGAGAAACTGGGCTGTCCTGGTTGTGTGGCATATCTGTGAGAAGAAATGAAGCAAGCCTTTGCAGGTCCTGATAAGACACTCAGCTGGCCACTTCCTTGGCCTCTGAGCATAAAATGTAGGAAGCAAAGGAGAATATGTGTCAAAAAAATGGACTGGGGAGGTGTGGGTTCAAATCCCAACTCAGATAATAAGCTCAACTTCAGCTAGTCACTGTCTCTCAGGAGTGTGTGTGTGTGTCTCAGACCAGGGGGCCCTTCAAGCTGTTCTGGTTCTTGAATAGTGATCATTCCCTCACTCCCTGACCACACCCCATCTCTCTGTGTGGAAGCCTCTGTCTGTTGTCTGTGTTGTCCCACCCGCTTTTGCTATGGGCCGCATTTAGTCCCTGGCAGTTCCTCCACCACTGCACTATACATTTAAAGCAGTATCATGCCACTTTAAACAGTCATGGCTTCCCCAAAAGGACCCTGGGAACTGTAGTCAATTAAGGGTACTGCGAGTTGTGAGGAGACCCTTAGAGAGCAACAATTCCCAGAGTTCCCTGGGAAGAGTAATTGATTGTTAAACTACTTTGGGAATTGTATCCCTCAGTGAGAGAAACAGGGGTCTACTACAATTAGGGTGTGTGTGGAGCAGGGAAGGAGACAAGGGAGGAAGTCTCTGCTCAAACAAAAACAGCTTTGCTGACAGCATGGATACAAGCTACTGTATTTAAAAGTATATTTTTTTCATATTTTACTTTGTTCTGACCCTCTTTAAGATCATGTGTGATGACAGGTAGAACATAAACCCTAAAAAAAAAAAAGGTGCATCTTGCTACAAGGCTGGGTGTCTGCCTCCTGCCTCCATAAGTCATGATGCAAGCAGATATGGTCCAAAGTGCAGGAAGAAAAATTGCTCCTATGTAGCACACACAACACCTTCAGCAAAGTCAGTTGCACCCGTGCCTGCACATAAAAAGGCGGAATTTTGTTACCTGGTTTTTAGTTTTTTCCTTAGTACCAGTGCTTGAATAATAAGCACTTAATAACACTGTCTCCTGTTCATTTCTGCCCTCTCCAGGCATGTAGCAAACACTTCTCTGTGTATTAGAACTCAATTTAATCAGGGAAACTTCATTCTGCTCAGTTCTGTCTCCTCACTAAGTTGCCGGCACCAGCAAGTTTTCAGTGTGAGGTGGCTGGGCAGCTGAGATGGTGCGTTTTGCAGTTTGGAAAAAAACCACAGTGCATAGCTGAACTGTGGAATCTGCTCCCACAAGAGGTAGTGATGGCCACCAGCTTGGGTGTATTTTTAAAAGAAGGCTAGACAAATTAAAGGAAGATTAGGGTATCAGTGACTACTAGCTACAGTGCTGTGCTTGATCCTATGCTACTTTGGGAGTTTAATGTTACCCACTGGAAATTACTACCATGTAAGAACTTAGGAAGGTAAGAAGAGTCAGTTTTAGGTCCGGACCTAAAACTGTATTATGATGCTGCGGGCTTGTGCTGGATAAAAGATTGGGTTGAATTGAGAAACAAAGAAATTCTAGATCTAGAGGGTTTCAATAATATCTGGGGCTGGCATAATTATTTATTAGAAGAAAGGAAAGGGGGATATAAAGAAATAACAAATCATGTTTTCAAGAAATCTTTATTAAAAATATGGGCCCAACACAAAAACATTCTGGAGCCGAAAACGCCCTGGTGGGCATCTCCAATAGAAATGACCATGATGATCAAAGACAGCAGACGAAAGACCTGGCCGACTTATTCAGACATTCTGGAAAAAAATGGAGAACAGATAAAGTTAAAATCATACCAACAGATAAAACAGGAGTGTACAAGCTGGCTACATTATAATCAAATTCAAAGTATTTTCGAAAAACATAAGAAAATTGGCTTTCTGGGGAATAAATCAAAGTTGCAAGAATTATTATTGGGAAATGGGGACAAGGCAATGTCTAAATTATACAATTACCTTCTCGAATGGGAACTTAAGGATGAGGTGGTAAAGGTTACAATGGTGAGATGGGCCCAGGATATAGGAAGGCCCATATATAGCTGCCAATGGGAAAAAATGTGGAAGGAAGGGACAAGATTCACGGCGTGCTCAAGTATAAAAGAAAATATATTAAAGCTGTTTTACAGATGGCACATAACACCAGCCAAAATTGCGAAAATTTGCAAAAAGAACTCCAACATATGCTGGAAATGTAATAAGGAAATTGGCACCTATTACCACTGTTGGTGGGAATGCGACGAAATTCGGAAGTTTTGGAACAATGTTTATGAAAAACTGAAAAAGATGCTGAAATTAACGTTTGAAAAAAAACCTGAATTATTCCTATTGAATATGGTCCCGAATAACATCCCAGAAGAGAAAAAGAATGTATTGTTGTATGCAATTGTAGCAGCTAGATTACTTATAGCCAGAAATTGGAAAGGAGGGAAAGTACCATCAATCTATGAATGGCAGGAAAAATTAGTAGAGTTTATGAATTTGGCCAAAATGACCGCGGTAATTAGAAACATCCCCAAACAAAAATATATGATTGAATGGAAAGGTGTAGAGGAGTATTTCAAAAAAGAAAAATTTAATATTGATTTGGTGATTTGTCTAAATTGAAAAAGAAGCAGGAAATTTTATTAGATATAATGATGTAATTAATGAAATAAAGAGTGAGAAGTAAGTTAAAGCAAGAACAGAGGGAAAGAAAGAAGGAAAGCGATGCATGAATAGTAGGAAGTATTTTTGCTGTATTTTTATTTTCTTTTTTTGTGTATTTTATGTATTATAAGTAAGTATTTTAGATCTATCCTCGTTCCTTTACTACTTAAGTCTTAATTGAAATATCGAAATTATGGTTTGAGTAAAGGTTCGGATTAAGATAGGTTATGTTATGTTAATTTCTTTATATTATGCTAATTTCTTTATTTTGTTAATTTTGTTAATTTGTTATTTGTTGTTTTGCCAATTTGTTTATTGATTTGTTAATTTGTTAATTGTCTATTTGATTTTGCTTTGTCTATTTTGTATCGTTGTATAATTGAAATAAAGTTTTTTCTTTAAAAAAAAAAAAAAAAAGAGTCTGCTGGATCAAGCCCACCTAGAGTCCAGCATCCTGTTCTCATAGTGGCTGCTCTATGGGAAACAAGCAAGCAGGATTCGAGCACAAGAGAGCTCTCCCCTCCTGTAGTTTCCTGCAACTGGTATTCAGAAGCCTCCAACCACAGCTAGCCATCAAGACTAGCAGGCACTGAGAACCAGTGAGGTGTAGTGGTTTGAGTGTTGGACTAGACTTGAGAGACCAGGGTTCAAATCCCCATAGCCATGAAGCTCGTTGGGCTAGACCAGGCATCCCCAAACTTTGGCTCTCCAGATGTTTTGGAATACAATTCCCATCTTCCCTGACCACTGGTCCTGTTAGCTAGGGATCATGGGAGTTGTAGGCCAAAACATCTGGAGGGCCGCAGTTTGGGGATGCCTGGGCTAGACCTTGGGCTAGTCACAATCTCTCAGCCTAACTGAACTCATAGGGTTGTTGTGAGCAAAAAACCGAAAGGGGAGAGAGAGCTGTGTATACCTCCTTGAGCTTCTTGGACAAAAGGTGGGTTCTATAAATGTAAACAACAACAACAACAGCCTTCACTTTCATTAATTTGTCCAATCCTCTTTTAAAGCCATTCAAGATACTGTAGCTCAGTCAGTAGAGCATGAGACTCTTAATCTCAAGGTTGTGGGTTTGAGCCCCACATTAGCCAAAAGATTCTGCACTGCAGGGGGTTGGACTAGATGTCTCTTGTGGTCCCTTCCAACTCTATGATTCTATGCTTCTTCATTGGTGGTTATCACTGCCTCCTTTGAGAGCGAGTTCCACGGTTTAACTATGTGAAGAAGGGCAAATGAGTGTGTGTCAGTATGGGCAGAACCGCACATTGGACAAGGAACACAGGGCTGCCATATTAGCTTCTCCTCCTACCTGCCTCTCTACAACATCTGGTAAATCCTACTCCAAGTCATTGTTCTACATCACTGGCTGCTGCTGATGGGGCAAGGAAACCAATATTGTAACGATGACAGGAAAAGGCATAAGTTAAGTTAGGCATTGTGCAGGGATTGGTGGATTTTTTTTTAATGGCAGCTAGCTCCATGCTCTTTGTCAATGCGCACTTCTTCCAAAACCATCTCAGGTTGAGGAAATATTGCATTACAGAATCTTGGCTTGGGGAGAGGAGCAGCAGCCCCAAATCTTTGGCAGTGATGCCTGATACAAATCACATTTTCCATTTCCTCCATAAATGAAGGATAAGCCCCACCTGTCGGATCTTCTAAGTGGAGCGCGTGTTTAACTGGCTCTCTAGATAGGGACTGGCACACCTTCTATCTTTGCTTCAGCTAAAGTATTATAGGGACATGCTTTGAATTCGGATGACAGAGACAAGATTATATTTCACTGGACAAAAACATGTATGCGTATTTCTCCCCTCCCTGTACAATGAGTCCATCATCCTGTTCCACCACCTGAAAAATTTAAACATTTGTCTTTGGGATTAAAATCTTCTAGAGAGTTTTTGAGAATCAAATTATTCTCAAAACCTGCTGCAAATGTGTGTGTACTTGAATTCCCTATGTGGGGACTGTGCTACTTCATGGAACTGAATTTATAGTCTAAGTAAGTTTATGAAACCATTTATCTAGATGCATACCTAAACTGCTAAGGTTTTCTGCAGTCTGACAGGTAGTATTTTGTAGACACAATCTATGGCCGATTGACTGAGCAGTTGACTAATCCTCTAACCCTGTCTGCATTCTGCACCAAGAGGGTTTCCATATGAACAGTGTGGATTTTATTTCCTGCCCCAGATTAGTTTTTGCTTAAGGTGTATTTTATATATCAAATTACTGCATAACTAACATGTTTTCCCATCGTCTCCTGCAAAATCCATTCTTACTAGGTTGCAATCTCGTAGCAATCCACTTTGTCCCTATTTGCAAACTGCTCTGAAAATTACGGCCTTATTCATCTGTTAATGTGGTTAGGAAGCCAGCTACAAGTGCCACCTATCAATGTAACTAAATTAGAGATGGTTCACCTAAGACAGGACACAGAGGAGGGAAACGTATTTATGAAACACATGCCTCCCTCAGCTGAAAAATGGCAGCAGTTCTGATAAAATGCTTTTATTATTTACTCTGAACAAGTATCTATAGCTACAGCTTGACTACTGCCAAATCATTTCCATAATCTTGTTATAGGGCAGGCAATAAAAGGAAAAGTGCTTGAATGGAATAAAAAGCCCTAGTAGCACCTGAAATGTTTAATGGTATGTCCGTGATATGTAGATATCCGCTTTCCCATCAAAGCAGCATGGCTCTCTTTGAATCCGGAAGCAACAGTAGCAGTGGTAATGATTTCATTTCAATTTTTGTGAATGAAAAAAAAAAAAACTCCCAGAACTATCATGGAATATGCTGGAACTATAGTGGGATATAGCAGAAGTTCAGCACTCATTTCCATATTATTCGCAAACAGATTTTTTTCAGGAAGCAAATAACAGGGATATTTGCACTTATAGAATCATAGATCATAGAATCATAGAGTTGGAAGAGACCACAAGGGTCATCCAGTCCAACGCCCTGCCAAGCAGGAAACACCATCAAAGCATTCTTGACAGATGGCTGTCAAGCCTCTGCTTAAAGACCTCCAAAGAAGGAGACTCCACCACACTCCTTGGCAGCAAATTCCACTGCCGAACAGCTCTTACTGTCTTCCTAATGTTTAGGTGGAATCTTCTTTCTTGCAGCTTGAATCCATTGCTCCATGTCCACTTCTCTGGAGCAGCAGAAAACAACCTTTCACCCTCTTCTATATGACATCCATTTATATATTTGAACATGGCTATCATATCACCCCTTAACCTTCTCTTCTCCAGGCTAAACATGCCCAGCTCCCTAAGCCGTTTCTCATAAGGCATTGTTCCACTATAGTTCCAGAAGGGACTTTTGTGTTGTGTGAAAGCTCAAATATAATGCAGAACCTAACAGTTGGTGGAAAGAATAAACTGTCGTAGTCATGGATAGCTGAATAAATATTCTAGCTGGACTGCAAAGATGCCTGGGCAGGATGCTTGAACGGCTGTGAGTGGATGATGTGCATTGCACGTTGTACAAAGAGATGCCTCCCAAACCACACTTTGTGCTGAGAGCAAGGACGATACGGTCAGGTGAAGGCACACCTCTTTACCCAGGTCTTTGGGGATGAATGAGAAGCACTGGGAAATCAGACTCCCTGTTTGCTGCCGCTTTTTCTGCTTGTACCATGGTTCTCATTTCATTGTTCTTCGTTTAACCTTAATACCATGTCAGTTTAAGTTGTTAACTTGCTTTTCTGCCCCGGGGCTTTTGGATGTAGACTGTGCCATAAGTGCTTTAATAATAAATAAACAGCGTACTTCCATTAATCATTGCATTTGGGAATCTTACAAGAGGATTTGAGATACATTTCCACAGAGGTTCATCTAAAATATTGGTTTGCAAGAACCCCTCTACCTTCACTTCATGAGTCAGAAATTCCAGGTAGGGCGAGAACTTCACAGAGAAGGGGAGAGTTGGAGTCAGGTAGGAAGGGAATGGTGAGAAAATGATTTATTTGGCAGTCCTCAGGGGGAAGTTCTGCATGTTCTTCGAGAGGTCCTTCAGGGGGACTCATGGTGTCACAAATGATGCTGGAGTCCTGGTGCTGGGAAAGGGATGCAGCCCCACTTCAGATGAGGCCCAGATGAACTAGAAGCTACATTTTAGATCAAACCAGACTCTCTCGAGCTCAGTCTCTTGCAAAGTCTATAAATGTGAAAGCTGAACGATCTTCCAAGTGGAGAAAGCTGGGAGAGGGGGGTGGTGGAAAGGGGCTTTATTCATTCTGCCTGCAAGGGCTGTGTAAACACAAACAAAACATTCTTTCAGAAGAGAACACGGAGAACTGGCAAGAAAACAAGAGTGTAATGGAGAAGATTTGTGGGCCACCCAGCTGCCTAATTATTGGCAACATCTCCACATTTTTACAGCATGCCTCTCATAACACAGCCTCGTGCAAAACAAAATGCCACATTATACCAAAAGAGGCTCAAACAGAAAGTTATTCTCTATACTGTAGACTGACGTGCTTTTCTTTCTTTTTCTTTTTTGGAAGCCTACTGTGGAATTTTGAACAGGCACGTTAAATTGAATAGTGCAACCTGCTGCTATCTCGTCTTGTAACGTATTAAAATTTAATTGATCGAGATGAAAGCCGAGAGTGTCTCATTTCATTTTCCATCTTGATCCTGAAGACAGTAGCGGCATTATTCACATGGTTTCTCCCAGGATGATATTGAAGAAGCAGGGCACTATGCAGCCTTGCATTGATGGGGACCATACTGTGCTTTTGAAGAACTACGTGGCCACTCCCACAAGGGGCTGCAGCGTTTTCAGTAACAGATGCTTCTGTGGTGCCATTAAACAAACTTGAGCGGGTGGATCTGAATAAAAAAATGAGGAGGAGGAGGAGAATGCCACCAGTGATTGTGGCAACGGGCAGAATGAACTGGTGCACATTAAACCAGCCTTTCCCATCCTGGAGCCCTCTGGGTGTTGTGGACTACAACTCCCATCAGCCCCAGCCAAAGGGCACCAGGCTTGGGGAAAGCGGAATTCAACAACAACAACAACAAAAGAACCGAAGAAGAGCATTGGTAGATCAGGCCAAAGACTCATCTAGTGCAGCACTCGGTAAGGTAAGGTAAAGGACCCCTGGATGGTTAAGTCCAGTCAAAGGCGACTTTGGGGTTGCAGCGCTCATCTCGCTTTCAGGCCGAGGGAGCTGGTGTTTGTCCACAGACAGCTTTCAAGGTCATGTGGCCAGCATGTTATTTATATGACAGGTCAAGCATCTCTAAACTGCTTCTGGTGCAATGGGACAATGTGAAGGAAGCCAGAACGCCGTTTACCTTCCTGCTGCAGCGGTACCTATTTATCTACTTGCACTGGCACGCTTTCGAACTCCGGGCATTCTGCCCAGACACTGAGGTCCAGCACCGAGGGCCTTCTGGCGGTTCCCTCGTTGCGAGAAGCCAAGTTGCAGGGAACCGGGCAGAGGGCCTTCTCGGTGGTGGCGCCTGCCCTGTGGAACACCCTCCCATCAGATGTCAAAAAGGAAAACAGCTACCAGAGTTTTAGAAGACATCTGAAGGCAGCCCTGTTCAGGGAGGCTTTTAATGTTTAAGAAATCAGTGTATTTTAATGTTTCTGTTGGAAGCCGCCCAGAGTGGCTGGGGAAGCCCAGCCAGATGGGCGGGGTATAAATAAATTTATTATTTACGATCTGTCCTTCCAGTGAGCATTATTATTATTATTATTATTATTATTATTATTATTATTATTATTATTCAACCTCAATCTGTTAGCCGCCATCCATCCTCCAACCACCTCCAGACACTCACACAGGACATTCACGGCCTTCACTGGTTCTGATTTAAAAGAGAGATAGATTCTGTCCATAACTCTTAAAGAGGCATAAGAGTGCTTTAAATGGATGGTATGGCTGTGACCACAGAGCACAATAACCCTAAATGAAACCAATCAAAGGCCTTGACAGTAGTAGTAGTAGTAGTAATGATAATGATAATGATAATGATTTTATTATTTATACCCCACCCATCTGGCTGGGTTTCACTAGCCACAGTGGCGTGACTGATGCAAAATATACTCTCCATGCATCACTATTTATGAACAATTAATTGTTTGGGTTTCTCAAACTTGGGTCTCCAGCTGTTTTTGGCATACATTTCCCATCATCCTTGACCACTGGTCCTGCTTGCTAGGGATGATGGGAGTTGTAATCCAAAACAACTGGAAACCCAAGTTCGAGAAACCCTGCATTATAGCAAGAGTGAGGTTGGCGGGGCGCTCTAGATCTTGAGGGACTCCAACTCCCATCATCCCTGACCATTGGCCATGTTGGCTGGGGCTTATGGGAGCTGTAGTTCAAGAGCATATGGAGAGCCACAGGTTTCTAAGCCCTGCATTCCAAGATTACCTTTGGCTCATCCACACAAAGGACCAGTCAAAGACTGATTGGCTGTGCTCACATACAAGTTCCATCCAGCAAATCCGTAACTTTCTCCAGATCTCGTTTCATGGCTAGCCATCCCAGCATAAACGCCAATCAGCCTTGGCTACGCGGCCAGTCAGGTGTTGTGTTATAGCTGGTTAGGGTTCTGTCCTGTTAATCCTACTCAGGATAAGCAGAACTTCCTTTAAGGTATTGCTTCTCTGAACTGTCAGGCTGGCCAGTTACGTGCTGGCGAGCTCAGTATCCCACTTTGTTTGCTTCCCTTGTTCTAATAATACACTCATATAATCGCAAACATCTGTATACAATGATGCAGATGTGTGTAATTATAGAAGCATTTAAGGATTACATGAGATTTCTGATGCTGAAGCCTTCCAAGCTTTCTGGTGGTTCTTTTTAATTTATTTATTTTTGGTAAACATGTTTTTTGTTAGGGGGGATTTTTTCCCCCTTCTTCATTCCAGTTACGATGACCAATATAGTCAGAAACGCAGCCTTGGGTCTCTCTGCTCTAGAAATAATTGCCCAGTAAAGAACTGCTGGCCCTGTTTAGTTTTTGCTCTGTTTTAAAGCCTCTTCTTTTAACATTCTTGCGGGAGTCCTCAAAATTCATTTCAGGGGAGGCAATTCAATAAAAACAAAAATAAAGTCTTGCAAGGTTGCAAGGTGGAACTATGCAGAGCATTACAAATATCCGTGAACTCTACGAATATTCTGAAAAGTTACCACCCCCTGCTCACATTTCCTTGGCCATGAATAATAGCATGGAGGATTTTGGGGGGCCATTTTAGCTAAGTGCTAACTCAATGGGAGTTGCAGTTCAATATCATCTGAAGGTCCACAGGCTCCTCGTGCCACTTTGAAATGGGCTGGTGAGGAGCAAACAGTACCCTTCAAATCTAGTGACCAGGTTTACCAGTTGCAGAGTTTGCCCCTGACCACATCTCAGGTAAGAGACTAACAAAGCTGGTTTAAAATGGTTGCTGCTGGTTAAAACAAACAAACAAGCATGTGCCTTACAATCTCTCTTTCTAGTCTTTTAAGGAAATGTAGCCTGGTCCTTTATGGGTTTTTTTAAAAAAAAAAAAAAAAATCTTAGAAATAGCATTCAGATCATATGATATGGCGGTTGCCATAGTAACTATGCATTTGCTAAGGGATAGCAATGCAATACTGTGTAAAATGTGTAAATTATCATCTCAGAGCGACTGGTGCCCTGCAGCTCTCTGTTTCTTTGTTAAAAAGGAAGTTTTCAATGGAGATGAACTTTTCATTCACATATGTTCCAAGTGATATTACTCTGCCTTGGAATTCATTTCCCATTTTTACTGCCTCTGCTGCCAGCTCGCCAGCGGCCTGGCATATAGAGAGGCCCCTTGCACACTGCACCCAAAATGCAACGAGGGCAAGTTTTTGTTTTGTTTTTGCGTAACATTGTGTGTATATATATGCAGATTTAGAAGCGCTTACAATAACCGAAACTGAAATGCAATATATATCTCATTTTACTGGGGGGAGAGTGTAGCTAGATGACACATTTGCTTGCTCAGGCTGCTGTCCCAGTGCTTTTGATGGACAGACACAAGGCCACCGCTCTCCCCTCTTACGGTTATTTATCTCTAAGCTGCAATTGGATCAGACAGTCCTTCAAAGTGTAGACTCCCTCAAACAGAGAGCTGTCCTCTGTAACGTAGTCCATATGGCCGCCCTACTGGTACAACAGAGGCCTCCAGATCATCATGCTAGTTTCATGTTGTTATTTTTAACAATTGCTCTGAATGTGGAAAATACAATGTGGAAATAATTTCCCCAAACTCTCCTTCCCTATCACAAAGGATTCCCAAGTTTCAAATTCATGGCACCCTCTTGGTCAAATGACTAGTGCTAACACGAAGGGAAGAAGTCTGTTACATGCAAGAGTCAGGAATGGAGGGGGGAAGAACACTTTCTGCTTAATGTCATCATTAGAATGGCGCTGACCTAATGGCCTAGAGATTTTCATTTTCATTTTGAGATCGGTATCCACTTGTGTCATGTTCCAGAGAGAAGGACCCACAACTGTAGCAGTGCTGGCTGAAGATCACACAAACTTCCATGCGAGAAGATTTATATACTGCTAATACATAAACCATTTACGTCACTTGTTTTAATTATCCGAGGTGGCTGTGATATTTTATTTTATGAACTTTCTAGCTTTGTTATGATCTCCCTCCCTTCTTCTTTTTATTTAAAAAGGGCAACTTTAACTGAAACATAATGTGTAGACCCATCACTTAAATACCCAGGAACCTTTAAAAATAGCTTATTAGATTTGTACATGATGATTGCTACCAGCTTAAGATATTCATCTAGGTCACAGTTGAAAAAGAAGTATGCAACTAATACCATATGACCATTGGTGCTGGGGATTTGACTCCCCCCCCCCAAAAAAACCCCTGGTCACTTGTTATTTATTTATTTATTGCATTTTTATCCCGCTATTCTCTCCCCCCCCCCCAGGAGCTTAAGGTAGCATACACGGTTCTCCCCCTCATCATTTAACCCCCACAACAATCCCCACAATTGAGAGGTACTGAGTTTCATGACCAAACAGGGATTTGAACCTTGGTCTCTCAGCTCCTAGTCCAACATTCTAACCACAATACCACACTGCCTCCCATCACGTTGCATTATTTTATTTTGTTTTATTTTAATTTAGCATTTACTTGCATCCTTTTAAAATATGCTTTTCAAAGGTAATACAAACTTAATGATGTTCAAATCTTGGGTTACAGAGTCCATCTCTCACAATGCAACAATACATAAAAGTCAAACATGCCAAGCTCTTCTGCAAAGCCTTACAATCTTAGCTCCTGTTGTCAGCAAGTAGGCGAATCTCTCGAAGAGGACCTCTGCAGAATGGGAGGATGAGGGCTAACTCTATTAGAATCCACATAGGGAATGAAGGAATTCTCCTTTCATGGCCCCTTTATAAAGGTTGTGTGTGAGTATGGGATTTCCAGAAAGTTTTGAAATATAGTTTATGGTGTTGAATGACAATCTTCACTCTCAGGAAGCCTTAGTATGCAAAATATTTGTGTGTGTGTGTGTGTGTGTGTGTGTGTTTATTTCCACCACATTGGAATACTTTTCACATCCTTGCCTTGAGCAAGAAGTGTTATTGCAAACAAATCAAATGCTACAAAGATTCCTATGATCTTGTCATTTCTTTCCACATTTTCCATATTCTCTTACAAGAGTTTTCTGCAACTGGCAATAATTACAAGAGTTTTCTACAACTGGCAATAAAGGATCCTTTTTTTCACTTACAAAGTGAAATATGAGAGAGTTGACATCTTCTTTGGCATTCTGCCACAGATGCCTTCTTCCTACTCTTCCTGTGACACTGAGACATCATGCTCCATTAACAGAAGTCATCTTTTAATTTCATTAGTCATCAGGCATAATCAGGGATGAATCACTGAAACCATCCTTCAACTGCTAACTTGCCAGCAATATAATTTTAAACACGATCTCCCTGGATAACCCTTGGGCTGCCCAAAGACTGGGTTCATAAATTGGAAAATGTTTTTTTTTATCAGTGCCCTACCTCCAGAACTTGACCCTATGCTGTCTAGACCAGGTCCACCATTATAAGGCATTGTGCTAAGGAGCATCTCCAGATGACTTAGGGCCTTGAAGGGTAGAACGACTCTGATTTCTTAATAGATACAAAGAAGTGAGGTAGTTGCTCTAGCTCAGACTTCCTCAACCTCAGCCCTCCAGATGTTTTTGGCCTACAACTCCCATGATCCCTAGCTAGCAGGACCAGTGGTCAGGGATGCTGGGAATTGTAGTCTCAAGACATCTGGCGTGCCGAGGTTGAGGAAGCCTGCTTTAGCTCATCTCTATCAATTACAATATTAACTGGTGACTTGATACAGGTGAAACAACTATCACAAATCCAGCACCAGCCATTGAATAACTATGCTAGAAATGGAAAAGAAATGTGGCTCAGTTCACTTTTTAGTACAAATTTACTTATTTCACACTTCCCAAAATAATGCACAAACAAAAAGCCTTTGAAATCTGCTGTTCTTGCCCCACCCCCAAAGTGTACAAAAGTGTATGTATTAGGGTATATTAGTGTAATAATAATAATAATAATAATATATTTACCTTCAGATGTCTCCTAAAAGTCTGGTAGTTGTTTTTCTCTTTGACATCTGGTGGGATGTCATTATGTGTATAAAAATGTGTACATTAGAGAAATGCATGCTAAGATGCTGACAAATTTCCACGAGGACTTAAAAAAAAAAATCGCAAAATGATGCAGAAATGCGGCAAAATGAATTTAGGATTGGAAAGTTGAGAAAGTGGGAGAAACCGAAATGCACATCATTTATCCCCTTTCCACACCATCTCACACCACTTCAGTAGAACACTGTGGGTTGAGGCAGTTCATGCATTCACGACTGAGTCCTCTTAGTACTGAGCTGAAAATAGCTCTTGCTTTCTTGGCTCCATTTACGGGCTGTGAAACTAGGGAGGCATTTCAGTAATTGTACTCGGAGAAAGGAGAAAATCTAAAACAAGAAAAGAAAAAGAAATTAGGTTGGGAAACTTACTGAGACAAGCAGTAGTGACTTTTTGGGATTTGGGATTTGTCTGAATCTGGTGCACAGCTCTGTTCCCTGGTCCATCTCACGCATAGCCAACTCCTTGCCTGAAATATGAGACACATCTGCCACCAGACTCCGATGACTGATCCACAGGTTCTTCAAAGGATCAGAGGAGCCCTGAGTAAATATCCCTACAGCTTGGAACAGTAGGACCGAGAAGGAGCCAACAGCGGCAGAAGAAGGCACCAGTCCACTAACAAGTCAAATTCAGCATGCAGAGGATTGGACCTCTGGTCAATAAATACTTAGTCCAGGCAATAAAAATCTGCCCGTTGCTCCAGGACACTTCTGAGACAACTTACATGTTCTGTCTCAGCTGCAGGTCCTGAAACCCACACCTTGGTCACTCTCCAAGGTGCTGATCCTCCATTGCCTCACCTTCTTGCCTGCTTCAAAATCTGGGATTCCTGACCTTTTTCATGCTTGGGCCATCACTTTGGTGCTGGGCATCCCCATGGGTTAGAGCAGGCATTCCCAAACTGCGGCCCTCCAGATGTTTTGGCCTACAACTCCCATGATCCCAAGCTAACAGGACCAGTGGTCGGGGAAGATGGGAATTGTAGTCCAAAACATCTGGAGGGCCGAAATTTGGGGATGCCTGAGTTAGAGCAATGCTGAGTGTAACATCTTCCCAGAGGTATTGATGGAAAAGAAGATGGTGGAACCCATGAAATATGTTCTTCCCATCGCTTTCCTTTCTTCATTTCCAGTCGCCCTGCCTCTCCTTCCAGTTTTCAATAAAAACCATTGCTGCCAAATGCTTTAGCTCAGTTCTAACATGAGGCACTGAGTGATTTGCTATTGACTGATGTAACAACCATCCTTTAAGATCCCGGTAACTACAGAAAAATCAGCATATGGATCTTTCTGTAATATATCGATACCACAACTTTAAATCAACCCAGTCTTAACAATTCACAACATATCAGTTAGTTAATCTTACTTCCTGTCCTTTTCACTTTTCTTTTTAAAGGGAGAAGGATTTGGTCAAATTGTTGTGAAGTGTCCCAAAAAACTCAGAATAATATAATCACACTTTGTTGTTGTTTAGTCGTTTAGTCGTGTCTGACTCTTCGTGACCCCATGGACCATAGCACGCCAGGCACTCCTGTCTTCCACTGCCTCACGCAGTACTACTAGATTTATAAAATCTAGATTTATAAAATCTACTACTAGATTTATAAAATCTGCTTCTTTATCTTCTCTGGTAGCAGATTGTAAAATGCAACTGCCAAGCGGTTACCACCCAGGCACTTGACTCCTTGCCTTGGCGGATCATAGAATCTTAGAGTTGGAAGGTATCCCAAGGGTCATCTAGTCCAACCCCCCGCAATGCAGGAATCCCAGCTAAATGCCAGGTGTTCCATACCAGTTATTCCTCAAAATGGTGCAGATTCCTCCCATTCCCCTGAATTAGCTTCCCATTCCTGTGTGTTGCATCTTCATTTAGATAAATTCCCTGCTTACTGTCTTCCATTGCCTCTCAATTGCCTGTGAGGGTCTAATATCCTAAACTGGCATGAATCAAAGTGGCTCTGTTTGATGCAGACCTCAGTTGAGCTTGGCTGACATTTTCCAGAGGAGGACGTGGTCTATAATTTCTCCTGTGCTTAGGAAACCTTGATGTTCTTTCCCCCCTGAAACTTCAAGCAGGCTTTCATCTCATCTCACCCTGGTTATTGTTCTTCGTACCACAAGGTTTTGCCCAAATCCCAGCTCTGTAGAATGAAGTATTTCTTAACTGCAGCTGCTTATCCTCTCTCATATGCAAGGCAACAGCACTACATGACTGCCCTCCCCCCTTTCTTTAGGCACCTTGTCTGGTTTCCAGTTATTCTGGAATCGAGTTCAAAGTGACTTTCATTGCTCTGCAGAATCTCCAAGGCCTTGCTCTGTCTGACCCCAGAGGCATTGGTCTCTCTCTGTCTCTCTCTCTCTCTCCACCCCCTCTCTTCCTTCCTTGTCTCTTTCTTTCTCTATCCAGCAAAGATTTTCACTCACACCGCTTGCCTTAGTGGTTTTCTCAGTCTGAATCAGAATGGCAAGTTCCCAAATAAAGCTGGTTTTGATAAGCTACTGCTGTTAAATAATTCTGAAAAGGGGTTTATTGACATCATGCTTCAACTCAAGGAGGGAGAGGAGCCCCGCAATTCACTCTGATTTCTCTATTTATTTGTTCCCCATTTTATTATTATTATTATTATTATTATTATTATTATTATTATTATTATTTATACCTTGCCCCTTCCTCCAAAGACCAACATCCCTACTTTCTAAGTGTGCATTTTCTGTCCGAACGTACTTTCCAGCAAGTCTGAAATGTCACACCATGCCCTAAGTCAACCTCCTTCACACAGAGAAAACACTTCGTCTGATTAGAATATCAACTACTGGCTGATATTAAAACTGGAAAAGGAAACATCTGTTTAAACAGTAAACTAACAACTCAGGAGTCTTTTTTGCTTCCTTGTTTTCCCCTGTTCTTTCCCTTTTTTTGTGTGTCCATGATTTGCCCTCAAATTACAGGATCAAAAATCCCTTTACTATGAGTTGAGAAAATTCTCCAGACTCTGAAACCGTGAACAAAGTCATGTACCGGAACATTCCTTGTGACTCAGGGGTTATTTCTAAAACAAAAATGGAAAAAAACCAAACCCCACCTCAAACAGATGTAAGAGTGTATTCCGCTCATTGCACAAGGGAGCAGGTTGTTTTACTATTGCTAACTGACTGAACTTCTGGAGGCTCATAATTCCTTCATGGGAAAAGTTAAATCATTTAAAAGAAACGAACTGCCTGAATGGAAATGTGTAAGCCCCTTATTCATATTTTCTATCCTTTTCTATGCTTTGTAGCATTTCGGATGAACAAACAAAGCGATCGTTTTAATGTGCATTTTGACATTTTCACATCAGTTTCCCCTAGCATAGGAAAATCAAAGAATTGTCTCTCACTTAGTTTAACTGAAATTGTTAGTCATGTCCATAGATTTCAATGGGTCGGCTATGAACAAGACCAGTGCTATTTGTCTAGAAAAAGAGGTGCTGGAACTCACCATGAACAACTCCCTCCTTCTCTTAGCATGGCAATGGTGCCCACATGAGAGCTGGCAGAACTGAGCTCTGACAAGTTCCAGCTGGGGAAAAAGCCCCGAATGTGACCAATCTTGGGTACAACTCAGATATTCTTCCTTTGAGAAGGTGATCCTAATTGTACAATACGCAATAAAGTGCACAGTGTAATATGTTTTCCTGCAGACAGTATATACCATGAAATATCATTATATAAATAATATGGCTTCGCTTGGGAAAAGTAGCCTCTCCTATTCTGTTTTAGTTTTAGATACTGTAGTCACATAATAGGTGTCTCTAGCATGTAAAAGCATTAGTCAATCCAAGGTTAAGTTGTCATTTGACAGAGAAAAAGTAACTAAATTGATATGAGCATTGTGACAAAGTCAGGTGATTTGAACCAAAATTACACAATGCCTGATATCGATCACTTCTCATTCAAGAAGCTTTTTGGTGTTTGTAAGCTGAACTAGGTTGGCTCAGAGAACAAGCTAGCCAGTGCCCCTAAAATGTTTTTTTTCCATGTTTGAATCAATTTGCCTTCCAGCAAGATAGATGTCTATAATCATCACATTGTAAGAGAGTGCGCTATTGACCACAGTTCTTCTGGAGAAAGTTTAAAAGAATCAAGGGGAAAGACTGTGAAACTATTATTATTATTTCTTTTTAAAAAAAAACTGGCGAAATATATCTGCCACTAAAATACACATACACTATTGATAGAAATCAAGACTAACATCAACACAAATTTTAAAGGGGGCACAAGGGGGAGGGGGAAGCTAAAATTTAACACTGGGTGAAGCTTCGATCAAAATACTCCACAAATCATTTGGCAATTCTAAGGTTCATTGATGTGTTCATTTTCACTTGCTGCAGCCACTACCAGTGGAGAATGACTTGTTTTGAGATCTGGGAATTTCTGCCCTAAGCAAATCAAAAAGGAAAGCAGACAGGAAACTTTCAATCATGGTTTGCCTGCTTTATGTTTGGAAGCTCAAACTATGATATGGGATCATAGCTATGGTTATTACCAACCATGATTTCGTGCTACATCTCAGTTCAGAGGAATATGGACATGTGTTTAGTCGACATTCCTAAAATACTTTCGAAAGCCTTTGCTGTGAAGATTTCACTTTGTTTTGTAGCTAGGTGGCAAAGAAATGTGTCACATGTCCATTGGTACTGGCAGGAATAAAGGCAGGAAGTTAAGATGACTGCTGTATATTTTTTATCAGAACCCACTGACCACCAAGCAGGCTTGACCACTTTATAATATTGCCCTGAGAATCTCACACTCTCAGGTGTCTTCTTCACATGCATAATCCAGCATGTACAATGCCTCATCAGGAGGTGAAATGAACCTTCCGCATGTCTTTGAAAAGCTACCATCCTCTCTAAGGAGAACAAAGAACAGACTGGCTTAGAACTACCATATGGGGTTTGCACCCTGCTAGTCATAAAAAAGATATGTCAGTAGGAAGAGATCCCATTGGTTTTCTAGCTTTGATCACAAGAGGGAGCATTTGCAAGTAATCTTTCCTTAAAACAAAATTGCTACTTCATAACACAAGCAGTGGATACATGCAATTATCTGTTCTCTGCAATGTGCCGACAGCATCCCTGCTGATCAAAACAAACGCTAATTGAACCAGTATCCCTTCCTATCCTTGGGAGCAGGAACAGGAGATGTTAAAGATTGCTTGTCCTGTATTGCTGTTCCTGAGGATGAGGATGAATGGTGGACACGAGAATTTGCTATATACATCTAAGTCGTATCACTACATGATGAAGTGCTCCTCATTAACCCAGAAAGAGGAATCTCTTTCCCCTAGCTGAACATCTTTGCAGCTCAACGAAGTGTGGGTAGGTTGAGTAAAGCACGATCTTCCCCCATCTTCTAGAAGAACACATTAGATCCGCAATATTCAGGCTTGCTGTTTGAGGTTAAAGGTAGCATATAAGCAGAGTGAAAGGGGACAAACCCACTAAGCTCTGCCTCCCCCCCCCACATTGCTATATGCTCATCACTCTCTGTGAATTGGACTTCAATGCTTCCTCTGTTCAAAGAGTTTTTCTGCCTTGTTTCGAATCCTGAAAAACTGAGGTCCTAAAAATCATGTGGAGCGCTTCCATGATGAGAGGCCATGCTTCGGACATCATCCTCCAAGTTGCAGAAAGTGATGGGCATTGTGATGCAGGGAGCTTGTTATGCTCAGCCCAACTTGCCCTACTTATATGAAGCCTTTACACATAAGCAACACTCCTGAATAAGGCCCTCGTTCAAAAATATTTCACAATGGAGTTGGTGTAGTATACAGTGGTACCTCGGTTTATGAACACAATTGGTTCCGGAAGTCTGTTCATAAACTGAAGCGTTCATAAACTGAAGCGAACTTTCCCATTGAAAGTAATGGAAAGTGAATTAATCCATTCCAGATGGGTCTGCGGTGTTTGTAAACTGAAAATTCGTAAACCGAGGTGTTCGTAAACCGAGGTTCCACTGTAGTGACTTTAAGGTCTGAACAGTCAGACCCCAGGGCCGGCACTACCATTAGGCAGAGTGAGGTGCCTGCTTCAGGCAGGAGATGCTTGGTAATGGTGGTGAAGGACTCTGCAGTGGAGGACTCTGTCCTCTTGCCAGTGTTGAAGTAGGGTAGATTTAGGGCTGTGCGAATGGTGCTGAGCTGGGAGGGTTCCACCTCAAAGCCTGGTAAATGAGGCACTGAGCTTTGGGAAGGAGGCGTGAGGCTCTGAGAGGGTCCTTGATTGGGCCCTAAATTCTCTGGATTCAAATCTCACCTCACCCTCATGTGGCCACTCAGCCACAAATGCCCTTTTAAAAAGCATCAAGCAGCTATCTACAGTTTGGAGTAAATAAAATGGTCTACCATTCAGGATTTTCGGAAGGATTACAGAGACAATGCTCTAAGATACCAAACAAGTTAAATGTATGATTATTAGGATGCTGCTGTAGGGATTATAATTTAAGTTTTAAATGGGGTTACTTTTTCTGCCCATAGTTGTGTGAGTTCCACCCTGGTACATTTATTGTCTGTAAATGAGTGGCAGTGACTCATCATGATCAAAACTGTGAGTACTATCACTATTATTTTGCAATTCGGAAGCACTCATGAAATCATGTTTTGATTCTAAAGAGCTCTCTCTTCTCTCTTTTTAATCTCTGTGTGTCACTGGGATAAGATCAGGAGTTACACCCTTTCTGTACACCCTGGCTGCCCTAGCTACACATTTGACATCATGTTTTGCCAAAATGAGTCTTTGCAGAAGCCATATACCCTAGCTGCATTCTGCCCCTAAGTTGCTGGAGTAGCAGACAAGTCAGCCGGAATGCTGTGTTTGCTAGAAATTCAATAAATTAGCAACTGAGCTCTCCATATGAATAACAGAGACATCAAGAGTCTGGAATCACATTAGCCAGGAAGTTAGGTTCTACGTTCTGTGTCCATGCATCCAGGAATTAGAGACATGCACAAACCTCAACACTAGAGTCCAGCTTAGACACACATATTTTTTTCCTTCCCATTAGCTTCCTGTATACAGGATCATTATTTCTTTAAAAATAATATATTGACGCCCTCTTGACAATGAGGGATGGAGAACTGTATTTGGTCCACATTTTAAGCAAATACAGGTTATCCTTCAAGTCTTTAACTTCTACAAATTTTAGGATACAGTTCTTGGCTCCAAAATGTGTAATAAAATACATATTTCAGGATATGTTCTTTAAAAAATGCATATATTGAGATTATACACACACACACACACACACACTTGTGAGAAAATAAAAATTTAAATACAAATTTAAATATGAGCCTCTCTCTCTCTCTCTCTCTGTGTGTGTGTGTGTGTGAGAGAGAGAGAGAGAGAGAGAGATACATACATACATACATACATACATACATACATACATACATACGTATGTATCACAGAACAGTAAGGAATGGACTTATGAATGAGCAGCACACATGAACCTGGCATAGCCCAGAAATAGACTGATCCTGATCAGCCCATCCTTATTGACAACAGAGATCAGCACCAAATTATAGCAAAATGCATTCTTTTCCTTTTGGAGAAAGAGAGGAAGTTTCTTCTTCCTCTTTGCCTTTTGGAAAAAAGAAGGGAAGACGACTGCAGGTAACTGGACTGTTCAATTTTATTGATTCCACACCCTCGTAACATTTCACAAATATATTCCTGCAATATTTCATTTCCCAAATCAAAGGTCACTGCCTGATACCCCCTGTCCCCTGCAAAACATGTTGATCTGCTGTATTCATCTACTTTGCGGGGCCCTGTCTGACACTGGCTCCTATAGAAGCAATTAGCAGACAGGGGAGGGGTTGCAGCTCAGTGGTAGATCATTGTTTTGTTTTGTTTTGTTTTTGCATGCAAAAGGCCCTACTTTTAATCCCTGGGATCTCCTGGCAGGACTGGAAGACCCCCATGTAAAATCCTGGAGGGCCACTACTAGTCAGTGTGGACAATATTCATCTGGATGGGCTGGTGGTCTGACTTAATATAAGGTGTTTTGGGACCCTACATGAGATCGCAGACCCAACTTTCCCCCCAGGATGAGATCTCAGCCCAAAATCAGGTGAGAGCAAGGTAGCCCAAAAGGCCCCACCAACCTCAACCTGCTTTAAGCAAGCCCTCAGCTGCCTTCCTTCTTACTTACAACCAGTCCAAGGTTGTAAGTAAGACAGACTGCCTGCCAGCTTCCTCCTCTGTCATCTTAGTGCTGCCCTCCCTGAATGCAGCAGGGAGGGTGAGCCTGCCATTGGCTCTGGTGGCACTTATTGTCGGTCTCCCTGCCTTCTGCCCTACCAGTCTCAATGGGCACCAACCACAAATGATGAACTCCCTGCTTTCCTTTCCTGTCATGTGCTTTTAATGCCATGTGTTATCTCCACCCTCAAGATTGTGGGAGAAAAACCAAGCTTTTGGGCTGCGATTAGGGAGAAAGGTCTGTTCAAGCCTTTGTTTGTTAAGATAAGGCACTGGAGAAGATTCCCACCAGTCAGAACCTTTTCTGAACTGATCAACAGAGTGTTCTGCTTGTCGAACCAATAGCGACAAAGCTGTCACAACCTGGTTAACCAGAAGAAATTGGGGAAAGCATAGGACCATCAGCATTGCTGGAATCCAAACCTTTGACGGAAAAACGTTTCTGGTGGTAAGAGCAGTTCGACAGTGGAACAGACTTCCTTGGAAGGTGGTGGATCCTTGGAGGTTTTTAAGCAGAGGTTGTCGTGTATAGTTCAGTGGAGATTCCTGCATTGCAGGGGGTTGGACGTGATGACCCTTGGGGTCCCTTCCAACTCTAAGATCCTATGATTCTGTTAAGTCGGGAGTGTGATTTCAGCTCTTCGTGAAGTCAGCTCAGAATAGTGATTCAGCATACTAGCAAGGAACTGCTAGGAGTCAAGTATAACAGGAACAGTCTTCTTTATTGCAGTAGGAATCTTGACTGAACTGGAGGGAAAGGGTGAGCTCCTTTTATACTCTCAGGAGCAGGGGTTGGAGAAAGGATACATTTAGATTTTGGCGGGAACCTATCAGAGTGAGGATCCAAATTGTGCTAACAAGTTAACCAATAGCAACTGCCACCGCACCCATTTGAATCGCCCAGGAGCGGGAAAGGTAGTTACAGGACTAGCAGAGAAACTCATGTACACAAATTAAACCAATACATAACAGATTCTATGACACTCCATATTTCCTTCACTCTCACTTTCTCTCCCACCTTCACGCCAGCTTTCTTTTTACACTGTAAAAGAGACGTAGCCTTATGAAAACAAGACCTGAGCAAGCCCAAGCCAATTACAAGGCCCAGGTTCTTGCAGACCCCGTGCTGCTTCCACAGAATCTGGTTGGACTGACCCGGGAGAATGTGGCCGCTGCCCCTGCTTTGAGTTTTCCGTATACTCTGAAGCAACAGCTCCGTGCTCTTGTTCCTAAGCACAAAGGGTGTTGTGAGGATTGATGCTGACAGTGTACATTTGCAGATGCCACCATATGGGTCTGGAAGTAAAAAAAAAAAAATCCCACACACACACAAAAAAACCTAGTTGCACTGATGATTCCCTGCACATGTAGGAGACAGTTTGCATTGTTGGCACCGTCCCTGCACAGAAACAAGCACAGCTTAGCAAAGCTAAGCAGATGGCGCTGGATCTGGTGCCAGGGAACCACTGAATTAAAGGTTATACCCACCAGGTTTGATGCTGTGCCAGTTTGAATTGGTACAGAAGCTTCGGCCCACCTGCTTATTGGCCTTATGACATCTGGCATCTTTTTTTTTAAAAAAATTATTTTATTTTTTTTGGACTGGGCTAAATTGCAGTAGAAGGTTGGGGGGGGGTGTAATTTTTTAAAAGGCTACTTACCAGCAAATGGGATTATAAAAGTCCCAAACATCAAAAACAAGAACACAGAGCTGAACATAAGCTATAGCGTATGTACATAAGTTATCTATTCACAATGTATTGGCGAAGACATTTTTTTTTAAAAAAAGGAAAGCATTGAATAAAATTTCATTTTGCAGTATTATTTCATTGGCTTGGTGAGTGCTGCTAATGAACTCAAGGAAATATTTCTAGTTACAGGTAGGTAGCCGTGTTGGTCTGACGTAGTCGAAACAAAATAAAAAAATTCCTTCCAGCAGCACCTTAAAGACCAACTAAGTTTTTTTTTATTTTGGTATGAGCTTTCGTGTATCTGAAGAACTCTTCGGGTATCTGAAGAAGTGTGCATGCACACGAAAGCTCATACCAAAAAACAAAAACAAAACTTAGTTGGTCTTTAAAGTGCTGCTGGAAGGAATTTTTTAAATTTTGTTTCAAGGAAATATTGGGCATTTAACCACTGGTGGAGGAAGAGGGGGGAGCGCCCCATGATCCCGGTGGGGTGCCATTGTGGCTGCCCCCCCCCGCGCTGGGCATCACCCCCTCACAGGTGGAGCGTCACGCTCCAGGATGTGTGCCATGCCCCTGTGGCAGCGTGCCTGCCATGCCCCCACCTGCTCTCCGCCCCCAGTGCCGAAGCATGAAGCTCCACCACTGCATTTGACTATATGCAGGACATAACAGGTGGGCCCTTAAATAGCACAGTACATAAATGATAATTAAGGTATAGCTAAATATTGCGGGTGGCGCTGTGGGTTAAACCACAGAGCCTAGGGCTTGCCGGTCAGAAGGTCGGCGGTTCGAATCCACACGATGGGGTGAGCTCCCATTGCTCAGTCCCAGCTCCTGCCAACCTAGCAGTTCGAAAGCACGTCAAAGTGCAAGTAGACTACAGCGGGAAGGTAAACGGCATTTCCATGTGCTGCTCTGGTTTGCCAGAAGCAGCTTTGTCATGCTGGCCACATGACCTGGAATCTTTATGCCGGCTCCCTCAGCCAATAACGCGAGATAAGCACCACAACCCCAGAGTTGGTGACGACTGGACCTAATGGTCAGGGGCCCCTTTACCTTTACCTAAATATTGCAATAGAAATGGGCTATAGGACCAGCCGTACTACTAGGCAGAATGAGGCTGCTGCCTCAGGTGGTAGATGCTAGGGATGGTGGGGTTAACTCAATTGGCTATTCCTCCTGAGCTCCCTACTGCAGGTCAAAGATGTGTATGCCACCAAGACACAGCTGTGTGTGTCCCATAAAGCAGGCATGTCCAACAGGTAGATCTACATGATCTACTGGTAGATCACTGGACGTCTGTGGTAGATCACTGGTTCCCCCCAAAGAAGCTCAACAACTTTGGCTCCCCTAAAAAAAAAGCCCTTAGCCCCCCAAAACAGGGCCTTCCTTACTACAAAAAAAGCTCAATAAGTTTGACCTGAACCCAAGAAAACAGGGTTTCCCTTTCTAAAAAAGCTCAACAACTTTGACCTGAACCCCCAAAAGGGGGTAGATCACTGCCAGTTTTTAACCCTGTGAGTAGATCGCAGTCTCTTGGGAGCTGGCCACCCTTGCCATAAAGCTAGCCTGCTGCTCTCAGATGTGGTGGAAGACATTGCCCCCGCCTTCAGTCTTGAAGTAAAACTAAATCAACAGCCTGGTTGGCTTCTGTAAGTAGTTCTGAGGAAGTGTGGGTGCCATCTTGTTCTTTGTCTTAGGCAGAAATAGTTTTGGGGACAGCTCTGATGGACGGATAAATTAGCCGGCTGGATGACTTGCTGTACACAGATGAAGGGGACAAATATCAATGACACTGACTGATCCATATCAGACTCAACCCAGGCCTAGTGAGACACAGGAGTTGGAGCTTTCTGCATAAGCTTGGGGTCCAGAAAGACACACACACACACACACACACACACACACACACACACACACACACGAGCTGCTCCAAACCTGTCATGTGTTCTACTTTACAGAGGACAGTCCTCCATGGCACTTGGACAGCTGGGAAAACAGATATTCAGGTCACCTGGCTGCAGCCTTGCCCACTATGGTGAGATGCACTGAATGTCTCAAATAGCAGTATTTTCTAATATAAATTTGCTTCTATGCACATAAATAAGCACCTGCCACTTTTATGCAAATTGCTTTCCTCTTTCAGAGGGGCCGTGCATTTTCCCTCTTCAGAGAGCTACCATATCCAAACCAACAGGATGACCAAATCCATGTGCCCAATCCAGTTATTTCTCTTACCCAGTGCTAAGATAAGGCTATCTAACAAGTGGTCATGTTCTCATCGACCTGTAGAAGTATTTCCAATCTGTTTGTTATGTTTGTGGCTGGTCTTTGGTCCTGAAGCAGCCCAGAGCACCCTTCACAGCTACGGAAAGTTGCCAGGGTCACCGTAAATCCCATGATATTGTTCCATTCACGCTTCTATGGGGACTGTAGCTGTTGTGCGGACTGAGAATGTTTATATATCTTGTCCTCCAGGAATGTCAGATCCTGCTCTGATTTTGGTGTGAAATGAAAGCACCCAGCTGTATGGCATTCTGGCAGTGACTGCTACCTGCAGAAGTAAGGCTGAGTTTATGTGTTTATCCACAGCCAGATTCATCAAGAGTATATTGACTTGAAATAGAATCTATACAACATGGCTTTTGAGGGCTGGGGGGAAACCACGCACACACAAACACACAAAAGGGCATCAGGCAGCCCGAATAATTGTAGGAAAATCTTTGAAGATTTATTAAATATCTGAAAAGCGGTGACATGCTTCTGGTGTCACCTGGAATACCTGGAGGGGGACAGGAATTATGTGAGAGCTGAGCTATCTTTAAATAGATCTACAATATTAAACATTCTTAAAACAATAAAAAAAGGATATTAAATGGTTAAAACAATAAAGGCAGAGGTTGAAACTGATCTGCATCCTGTAACCTCTTCTTTGTAAATGGTTGTGTGGGAAATAATAAGGAGCTTATTCCAAGATACGTATTATATGTCTTTTTCATAAGGCAATCAGACCACTACTGGAAAATAATACACAGATTTCACATCAGTTATATAGACTTAGCTATATTATCAGTACATGGATAAAAATGTTTGGGGTAAGAGCAGTGTTAACAACACAATCCTATACCTGTCTACTCAGAAATAAGCCTCAAAGAGTTCTTACTTCAGCATAAGTGTGTATAGGGTGGCCGCATAAGTCTTTTAAGAATTCAGTCGTGCACCAAGAAAAATGGCAGAGGAAATAATTGGTCTGCAGTGCAGTAACAAATGAATTAAACCTGCACTGTCTAATCCAAGACATGAACCTATTGCATATGCTTAGAAGCCCCTCTACTAATAAGCAAAAACATCCCCCTGAAAAAATGGAGGGGAGGAAACGGCCACCTGAAATCTACTGTAGTCTAGTTAAATTTCGATGTTCCAGCCTACAACATTGGGATGGGAGAATTTGAGATTCTGTCTTCTTTTGATCTCTCAAAGCTTCAGAAATCCAATTCCTTTTGGTCATAGGACTTTTTTTTTTAACAATCTTTAAATCAGTCCAGTTAGTAGAAGACAGATTGCCTGTTCCTGGATTTGGGGGAGGGAGTGTCTATAATTGAGGGAGAAAAAGTGGTCTACGCAGCTGGCACCTGGGGAGGAGGATTGGTAGGAGGCCCCCATTTTAGCAAGTGGCCATAGAAGCCAGCTTCTAGGGGCCAATTTCTCTTTGGCTTCCCCAATAAAATATTTGCCCCACCCCAGTTGATGGCCATTGCCATTCAAATGGTGTGCATGTGCCACATCACGTGATTGATTATGGAGGGTGGGGCTTACTGCCCCCCATATTTTATTCAAGTTGACACCACTGCAAGTGGCAGTCAGTTCCTCTCCAACTTTTTTTATTTCCACCCAGATGGGAGCAGGGTTTACCTCTGGAAAGCAGGTTCTCCCCTTAAGGAGAGAGCATGGGTTGCGGAAGGGTTAACAAGACATCCCAGGGTCTGTTGGGGCGGGTCAGTTTGGATGGCCACATGTGTGATTGGTGGGTGTGCTGTTGCTGGGGAGTTTGGTATGTTGCAAATGATTGATTGGCAGCCATAGCCCTATATATACTTAGCGTGCAGCTTACAGTTTCACTTTGCTGCTCGCAACGAATCTCTCGCCCGCCCTCCTTTATATTTAGGAGTTCTCTGCGCTTGACATTGCTGCGCCTGTCATGGGGTCGCCTGTTTTAGATCAGGGGCCTGGTAGGAATTTTGCCCACCTGGATTATTGGCTGGTGCCAGGTGATTTTTGACTACTGCGTAGCAAATTGTCACAACTTGTAAGGTTGCGGTTAGGCATTGGTTCAAATTGGATGGTGGAGAGGTACGGATTTTGGTTGGGCCAGCCCCCAAAATTGCTGCTGCCTTTAGGGGTATTCCGTTAAAGGAATCCTGGAGCTCCACATGTTTGTCTGTATCCCCGGTAGGGGCTAGGACCGCGCATGAGCCTCAGGGAGCATCTGAGGGAGAGGTGAAAGGGTTGGGCCCCTGCCCCGTCCTCTCTCAGAGGGTGTTCACCTATACAGTGGTGCCTCGCTAGATGAATTTAATTCATTCCATGGGTCAATTCTTATAACGAAAAATTCGTCTAGCGAATCCCATAGGAATGCATTGAATTTTTATTTTATTTTATTTTTTGCCCATAGGAACGCATTAATTGAATTTCAATGCATTCCTATGGGAAACAGCGATTCGCTAGATGAATTTTTCACAAAACGAATTTGTCTAGCGAGGCAACCTCCGCTCGAAAAATCTCTTCGTTGAGCGAAAAATTCATCTTACAGGGTGTTCGTCTAGCGAGGCACCACTGTACTGGCTTCCCTAGTATGCTAGCGGGAGTCAGATCTGTCCCAGGCGGGGGGAAGATGGCTGGAACCAATGCCTAAGCAACAACTCATATCAGTTGTATTTAAATAAAGTTGTGGCCAAATGAATGCCAAAAACCTTAAACTTAAAATCTTGTGTGAAGTGTGAGTTATTGGGGGGATGTCTTGGTACCTTGGCACACAAGAGGATATGGCAGTAACAATTGTGGCAGAAGTGGTGTGGTGGTAGGTAGCCACCACAGCCACTGTCCACAAAGCCAACAAACCATGTGGTGTTGCTGAGGAACACTGTTGACATTTGCAATGGTAGTCACTGAAGTGTTGTGGGGGCTGGGGGACGGGGACCAGGGCAGCATCCACAGTGGTGGGCTCGACAGCTGCCCAGTGATGCTGTGTGCCAGTGCTGGGCATGTTTGTTTAAGACCATTTTATGAGTTCAGGATGTGGTGAGATTTGCACCGTGGAACCTCGGGTTACGTACCATCCTCCTTACGAACGCTTCGGGTAACGAGCTCCACTAACCCGGAAGTAGGTGCTCCTGGTAGCGAACTTTGTCCTGGGATGCGAGTGGAAATTGCTTGGTGGTGGTGCGGCGGCGGCAGCAGGAGGCCCCATTACTGAAAGCGTGCCTCAGGATAAGAACGGTTTCAGCTTAAGAACGGACCTCCGGAACGAATTAAGTTCGTAACTGGAGGTACAACTGTACTTGGGTTTCATATCTCCTACTCTTCTCCACCCTGCTGTAAAGGGGCCCCTGACCATCAGGTCCAGTCGTGTCTGACTCTGGGGTTGCGGCGCTCATCTCGCTCTATAGGCCGAGGGAGCCGGCGTTTGTCCGCAGACAGCTTCTGGGTCATGTAGCCAGCATGACTAAGCTGCTTCTGGCGAACCAGAGCAGCGCACGGAAACGGCGTTTACCTTCCCGCCGGAGCGGTACCTATTTATCTACTTGCACTTTGATGTGCTTTCGAACTGCTAGGTTGGCAGGAGCTGGGACCAAGCAATGGGAGCTCACCCCGTCACAGGGATTCGAACCGCCGACCTTCTGATCAGCAAGCCCTAGGCTCAGTGGTTTAACCACAGCGCCACCTGGGTCCCTCTCCACTCTGCTGTACCAGCACCTAATTATTTTGTGGGCAATCATGGCCTTTTTCAAATGCTTTTAAGAGCGTTGAGGCTCTTCTGTGTTATGCCAGACTGGAGACGGTAAATAAATATCATACACATCATCATGTAGAGACACCAGGTGTCTACTCTTTTTCTTTTATTTGCTTTTTAAAAAAATGTACAGTAGGGTGAGAGACTTGTCAGTTTGCCTTGATCACCAGCAGTTGTTTGATGATCAAGTAGCATTATTTGTTCGGACATTCGTTTCATGCCTTCTCATCCAAGTATTTTCTCTTAAATGCAGACCTTTCTTTTACTGTGATCTCTAACTCAAAAGCAAACGTATGCCATATGATTTCCTGTGGCTGGGCTTTCATCTTAAATTCATCCACAAAGCAGTATAGAGATTTTTGGATGCCACCCAGCAAAAGTGAGTTGGCGTGACTCCTGTCACACTGAAATCAATAGGATTTGAGCATTTGACCATGCATGTTAGTTTCACATGTCAATAGGACTAGCAACTTGACTTTCTCTGAACGGTGTGCCTGGTATCTAGGAAAGACAGTGCTTCCTTTATGAATCAGCAGCTGCACACTGAGGAAAGGAGTGTTATGAGTATGGAATTATGCATCTTTTTCAAAGCTACAGTACTTATGTTTCAGTCTTCAAGGAGATTAGTAATGTTGTTTCTTTGGATATAGGCAGAGGATGATCTACTTAACACATGCTTCTCCTAAGGTTGTTTGTTTAAAACATTTCTTCTTCTTCTTCTGCCAGCCTGTTCAATTTAGTTACAAATGAACCATTTGTTAGGCAATGGTAGGCACACATTGCCCAGGCAGGCACATGACTGAGGTGGTAATAATTCAGATGGACACTGGTGACGGGTGAAAATGAGGCAACAACTTTATTGACTAAACAGCAAAGTCAGGTTGGCATAGTAGCAGGACAAAGATCAGTTCCTCGTTCCGATTAACCCTTGCTGATGGAATGGCATTTGGCTTGAAGTTTGGACTAACCCAACTCCATGGGATAACCATGGGAGTTATCCAGAGTTGGAAGTGACCAAAAGGGTCAATCTAGTCCAACTTCTTGCAGGACTGGAATCACAGCTAAAGAATCCCTGATGGATGGCCATTCAACCTCTGTTTAAAAACCTCTAATGAAGGAGAGTCCACCACCTTCCAGGGCAGTCCATTGTTGAATAGCTCTTGCCATCAGAAACCTCTTCCTGCTGTTAATTGGAAACTTTCTTGTAACTTAAATCCGTTGGTTTGAGTCCTACCCTCTGGAGCAGCAAAAAACAAGCTTGGTTCCTCTTCCATGTGACAGTCCTTTAGATATTTAGAGATAGCTATCATGTCACCCCCAGTCTTCTCTTCACCAGACTAGACACACCCAACTCCTTAAAAATATAATTGTTTTAATAGTCTTCATATGCAAATATTTTAGCTGTTTTTTAAAATATATGTAGTGGTTCAGTACAGTGGTACCTCTACTTATGAATAACTCTACTTACGAATGTTTCTACTTATGAACGGAGCTCCGTCCGCCATCTTGGATGCGGTTTAGATAGGATTTTTCCTACTTACAAATTTTTAGATAGGATTTTTTCTACTTACGAATTTTTTCTCCCAATGCATTCCTATGGGATTCGACTTACAATTTTTTTCGACTTACAAATGTGCGTTCGGAACGCATTAAATTTGTAAGTAGAGGTACCACTGTATATATTTCTATTGTAAATTGCTTTGGGGTGCCTCATTAGAAGTGATTCAGAAACAGAATAAATGCATTGATTTTGTTGTTTTACTGATTCCTGGGAGTGTGTATATATATATATATATATATATATATATATATATATATATATATATATATATATATATATTGAAGGGGCAGGGTATAAATTGCATGATACTGGTGTATATAGTCATCTGCCAGTTATGCCATTCCATTGACTTACATGGGACAAGCAGGTCAGTCTCCATACAAAAAGACACAAATCTGTCACTTGAAATAGCAACAGCAGAAACCAAGAGCAGAGCATTTAAATCTCCCGGGACAATTTGCCACTGACTGGGCTGAAAGTCATAATTTTTCAACAAAGGGACAGACTGGCATGGCACTCCTGAATGCCTATTGACACCTTCAAATACATTTACTGGATGAGTCAAACTGGTGAGTAGAATTGAGCCAACTCATTCCACCCCAGACCTCCAAATATTCAGCCAATGCATGGTTTGGGATCCTGATCGTTGTGGGTTCCTGATTGTACTGAAACATCTGTACACATAGGGTTCTGTTCACAGTGTTTGCTGAATGAATGGAAGCCAAGAATAGGCTCACCAGGCATGAGTCTCCTCCCCCTTACATGTGTTCAGTGAATGCATTGTGAAGGTACTGGCAGGTCTTAAATTTAGGCTTAAATAAAGACAATAGTTTCTTCCCCTTCTATTGGTGTTAATTCATTCAAAGGGTTGTATTCAACTAACCCGAACTCCAAGTAGAACTGCTGAAATTAATGATCACGGCTAACTTAGCCCATTAATTTCAATGGGCTACTGTGAGTAAACATTAGTTGAATACAACACAAAGTGTTTAAAGACAGCTTTTCAGAGCCCCAAAGCCGCAAACATAAAAAGGAAGCACACCAAAATACATTAGACACATTGAAAGGTGTAAAATCCCATCAAAACAGCTGCTTTTGAATCACAAAAGCCATTCAGGTAAAGGCAGTCTTTAAAGCAGTAATCAGTTTTGAGGCCCAATGAAAAATCCGTATTGTAGACACTAAGCACAATGTATTCAGAACAGAGATGCACCATGTATTCACAATTGTAGGGCCACTAGCAGGAAGACCTGTCTTTCAAGGCCACCAACCAAACCAGCCTTACCAGCAGTCACAATGAGCACAGCAAAACTCAAGACGGTTTTATTATTTCATCATCACTGTTACTATAAATACATTATTATGCATTTAAAGTTTAACACAGACTGTTCTTCATGTGTTTCATGGCCATTTGCCCCCACATCACACACACTCCCATACCCATATGTATCTATATATATTGGATACATACCGTATTTTTCCATCTATAAGACGCCCGCATGTATAAGACGTCCCCTATTTTGGGGGACTCAGATTTAAGAAAATGGGGAAAGATGGCCCTGAGTATAAGACGCCCCCTACTTTTTGACATTATTTTTAGGGGGGAAACCAGTCTTATACACGGAAAAATACGGTATCTTGTAGCTGAGGATAACATATCATGGACTCAATTCCGTGAAAACTTATGCTGCAATAAAACTGTTAGTCTTTAAGGTGCCCTAAGAGTCTCTGTTGCTTCCGCCCTGTCTTTTATTTTCATTAGTGCACAACAGCAAACACCCTGCTTCTATTTTTGTTATCCAGAATAAAATTCCTACTAATGAACGGTATGGAAAAGATGTATTTACCTCCTTTCATGGAAGATTATGCCTACATGAACACAGTTTCCTCATTATTTTGGTAGGTTGGATTTAATATTGCAAGTTACAGAGTGCCAGTTTTTTTATAGACCTTCTTTACAATTGGAATGGCGGACAAATAAAAGGGAACATAAAAAGGGTCATTTGTTTTTGAAAGTTTTACTGCTACATTTACAGATAGTTCATGGAAGTGTAAAAATACCTGGGCCCATATTAGTTCTGCCATATATTCTAGCTTTATTCCTTGTTCAAATCAATCAGTGAAGATTATATATATATATATAGGAGGGGAGGAATGGGAAATGAGAAAAGAAAAGAGGTTTGTTGGCTTATTCTCCCAACACTTAGTAGCCAATAGTTTAAGGTTGTTTTCTGTCTTGCTAATATCTTAATTTACTTTACCACGAATCTGTAAAGTTCACATCTTCATAGACCCTCAGTCAAGTATTTGAAGTCAATGGGCACAATACAGTCAAGGGCAAACATCCTTATATTCCTGTAATTGCAGTGGGAAAGATTCAAGGAATATAACAGTGCTTGCCTTTGCTAACCTGGTGCCCTCAAGATAGCAAAATGTGTGCCAGAAATTGAACAACATTATATACAGGCGTGCCAACTTGAATAAAATATTTTTTTGGGGGGGCGCGAAGTACGCCCTGCCCCACATGATTGATCACAAGATCCAGCACACATCCACACCATTTGAATGGCAATGCCCATCAACTTTGGGGGGCCCTAGCCCCGCCCACCTCAAATATTTAATGGGGGGGCTGAAGGGACCTCATCCCTTAGAAGTTGGCTGCTATGCAGCTATCCCATACAGGGATCAAACCTGCAACCTTGGCATGGGAGTTGTAGTCCAACAACATCTGGGGAGCCAAGGTTGAAGAACACAGTTAACAGGACCGTAGCACCGATTTGCATCCCAAGAATTAACATCAGAGAACAGAACAGAACCTAGTTTTTGATATGGCACCTGCTCACCAGGGATCTCTCATTGCTGCTGCAGCAAAGTCAGTGAAATTTTAGTATTTACAAGCATTTAGCAAAGACATTTGACACAAATATAGCAGTGTGGCACACAAGCAGTTCCTCGCTACGGGTTTATCTTCTACTCCAACAAACAGCCTCTGCTTTTCCCCCTGCCTGTCTTTCTCCCATACAAACCTGTGCCAGTGAGCTATTGTGAAGGAATGTGGCTGTCATCAGGCTGCTACATACATACATATCCGCTAGGAGGAAACTATAAAAAACTAAAGTTTTAACAAGGAAGAGCTGCCACCACTGCCTTTGTTGGTAAGCTCCCATTACTCAGAGAACTACTCAATTTACTGTCATTTTCCCCAAACTAGGCTATTTTTTTTACTCTTTTATCCATGCCAGTACAATAAAAACAATAAAAAGTTTCAGCTTAGCCTTCGTCATTTCTACTGTTTCAGTAAACAAATTGGACACAATCCCCAGTCCAGCAAAACCTGGGTATCTGGTCCAACTGAAATCAGTGGGAGGTGAATACTCACATCTTCCTATTAATTTAAACAAGATGTTAGCATCCCTCTATCCCTCTCAGTGTTCAGCCCTCTTAATAAGCTTACTTTGCTTTTTTTAAAAAAAACCTAGACAATTTCCAAAGCATAGCATTTCCTTGCTTAGCTCTGTGTTTTGTTACCGGTATGTACATTACTCAGCCATTTGACATTATCAGCTGCTGGGAAATGTGTGGTGTTTATGAGATTAGCATGTAATTTTTGAATGTCCCCCCCCCCCAATGAGAGAGGACATATTAATGAAACAGAAGACAGTGCTTTGACATTTTGAAGAAAGTAGCTTTTGGACACTGCAGACTAAATAGGCTCAGAAGGAGGAACTTCACCCTGTCATATAAATCCTGCTTAGTGTTCAGATTACTGACCCAAATGCCTCCTTAGGTCAATTGTGTCAATCCAACTGCCATGCATTCACATGATGTGTACAGGCATTTTAATAGTCCCACTTTTGCATAAATATAATCAGTGGCTCTGCTGTAAGAGCCAGAGATTCAGTGAAAGGATATGGGCAGATTCTACTGTCATGCCTCCTGACCTAGCTCAAAACATTTGAAGCTATGGCAGATTGACCTTTTTTCCTTTCTTGCCTCTTCTCTCCCTGCTCTGGCACATTATGAGTTGCTCTACATGTGAGCTGTGTTTAATCTGCTTTGAAACTAGCCTTTCCACCCAGGGCCACCTCAAGACATTTTGCTGCCCGAGGCAAAGGATAAGGTGGTGCCCTCCCATGACACAAATGGAAGCCAACTGGATTGGTGGTGGAATTTAACTTCTACGCTGGTGGCGGATAACTGTAACCAAGACTCCGCCAGCAGGTTAGCCTAGTGAGCAAAGGAGAGGTTATGTGTCACACACAGCTCTGTCTTCCAGCATCCCACCACCACTCCTGCAACACTTCACCGGTCTTCTCAAACATCTCCCACCCAAGGCAGCTGCCTCACTCTGCCTAATGATAGGAGTGGACCTGTTTCCACTGTGTGAAGTGGGTGCTATTTTTCTAGAAAAAGAGGTGCCAGAACTCACCATGAACACCTCCCTTGTTCTCTTATAATGGTAATGCTGCCCACTTGAGAGGTACCAGAACTCAGTTCTGGTGAGTTCCGGCTGAAAAAAAGCCCCGTGTGAAGCTAAGTAAAAAAGTAAACCATTTCTTAAAAGAGTTGGCAAGTCTCACGTTTGCTTGGAAGACACACCCTCTGGTCTTGGAATCAGGCTTTCACCAAGTCAGGTGATTGGTCTATTCTGATTGGCATTAGCTCTCCAGGATCTCAGATATGGGTGAGTTTTCTAGCTCTTCAACCTGAGATCAGTTGATTAAAGATGAGGCCTGGAATCTTTTGCATGCCTGTGTTCCACCAATGAGTTGTGGTCCAGCCAAAAACATCTGGTGATGTGGAAAGTGCTCTCTGTACATGCTCAGATAAACTCTTTAAAAAATCAAATATGTCTGTGCTGGGTCCCAGTACTGCAAAGTCTACCGGTATATATTTGAAAATGCTGCTCTATTCATTGGAAAACAAGAACAAAAAACACCTGCAATCTTTCAAAGGGCCAGCTTTGTAAATGAGCATTTCCCTTTTTTCCTTTTCTTTTATGTACATAAAAGAGCATGGTTATATGTATTTTGATGGGCAATTAATTGTAAAGGCTTACTGCTAAAAGATTTACTTGAAGTTCAGCAGCATAATAATCTGTTGGGCATTTGCTATTAATCATGGTTGTTGGCTCCTGTCTCTGCTAATTAGTACACTAACTTATTATTAAGTCTCTTAAAGATTATATGAGATCTGGGCTGCGTTACTCTGAATTGCTATGGGAATGAGAACATTCGAACATTTTATTGCGCACCTTCAAAGACTATGGCAGATTGTCTTGGTTTCTGGACCGTTCTAATCTACATCTGACAAGAACAGATACATATCTCGAAGTATCCACTCTACCCATCCATAATTATAAATGAAGGCTCTTTATTGTGCAGCCTATAGTATGTCAAATCAGTCATTTCTGGCGCGCTGAATAAAGGTCTCTGAGCTCAATAATTCAAAGTGACTGGTAGAGTAGTAAGTGAAGTTTTAAACAACAGTAGACAAGTTGATTAGAGCCTTTGGAGATGCATGCTCTGAATAAAAGGATAACCTTTGCAAACTTTGAATACAAAGCTTTCAAATGAATTTCGTATGAAATATGGAGGCACAGAGAGGCACTATTCAGGAGGGCTGATTAATTGAGTCACAGTACTTTGTAAACGTTGGCAATGCTTGGGGGGGAATGCATTGATATGCTGCATAGCCACACCGAGATGACAAGATCGGCAGGGAAGGCTGAACCGAGAGGAACAAAAGTGGCTGTGTTGAACACCTCTGGAGATACTCAGGGTGAGTGAATTGCAAAGCCAAGATTTAAAAAATATTACACTCCTGAACGCTGTTACTGCACACAGATGGAGGAAGGAAAATTCCTGTTTGGATCCATTAAGTGGTTTAAGATGTGCAAATAGAGGTTTCTGGAGGGAGGCGAGCATTACAAGCCACCTGGAGCATGTGGTAGAGATTGTATCCATCAATACAGCAGCTGGGCTGAAATTATAAAGAGCACTGCTTTTCATCACGCTTATTTTTAATGCATACATTTCTCCTGTCACCGGTACTCTGGAGGCAGGCGGGGGGAAAATGGCAACAACAAATACAAATGGTACCCATTAGCTTATATTCATACTTGTGACAACAGAAGCTAGGATCCCACCACTACAGTAAACAATGCATATTCATTTATTTAGTAGCACTGCGCTGAACGTTCTCCAGTTGTGACTTACAAGAAGAAACCAGCAATTTTGTGATGGCTTGGGTTTTTTTCCTTGGGGAAAAAATGTTTACGATTGCATGCATATGTATTTCCCTATAAAATTAGCATTATGATCCAGGCTGCTGCTGCTGCTGCTTCAGTTCCCTGGCGATTCTGCCCACCCTGCCTTCCAGGATTCATCACATGGGTGACTCCACCCAATCAGGGATCACACAGTGTGTGGGGTAGCTTCACAACACTTCCTAGCCAATCAAATGTGGCTGCATGATGATGTCACAGAGGACCAGTAAGAACAGTTAGACAGGTGAAGACACCATCACATGCCTTCTCTCCTGACTCACCTGGACTGGCCCCCTCCCTCACAATGGCAGCCATGAAATACACACACACACACACACACACACACACACACACACACACACACACACTGCAGTTCAATTTCTGGCGCACGTTTTCCCAAGGGCTTGGTACTAACAATTAATAACAAAAACAAAACACGGGCACATAAAGCAAATTTTAAATGACACTGTTGAAATGCCACCCCACAGAGGAAAAGTTCACAGTCCATACTGAGAATCTGACAGCCACCCAAAGCACCGCCTTTTGAGCTTTTGCTGATTGAGCTTGGCACTGGAATGGTACAGGCAAGGAAGGACGTTGATCTGAACCACTGTTCTAGACCAGAGGTGGGGAACCTAAGGCCCAGGGCATGGATGTGCCCCCACAAAGCCTCTGACCCACAAAAGTCACCCCATGTCTTTTGCCTCACTGGTCTGGCTTTGCACCCTGAGTGTTGTTGCCTGGGTGGAATTCATATTTGTGCTCTCATCATGTTACTTTTCTGAATAGAGGACAAAATGTCTGAGTGTGTGCAGAATCTAGCCGATAGAATGAAGATAAGAATTATATTTGTCACTCTGTCCACTTTTGCCTCCTGCTCTTCCCACCGTTGACATGTGGCCCCGGAAGGCTATGTGGCCCTCAGGCTGAAAAATGTCCCCTGTTCTAGCCCAATTGGCCCCTGAGGCATGAAAGAACCAAGCTCCTTAGGCTTTCTGTAGGTCCAGCCACACTGCATAATGCCCAGGAGACCAAAGGTATCCTGTGCACCTATCAAAGAGGCTCATTGGATAAAGGTTTTGTTTTTATTTGTTTTTTTACAAATCCTGGTAACTGGCCAACTAGGTTTGGGTCCAAGTGGATGGCAGGCAGAAATAAACAGGTAGAAGTCTTTTGCTGTGTTGCAGCAAGATGAGCAAAACACCCCCACTTTTCATTTCCCGCTTCTTATCATGCGGTTGTATAAGCGGCAGGGCTATTTTAACAGGCAAAAGAGGCGACCCCATTGCAAAGGGTCTGGAGGAATAATGATATCGATGCCAAATGAAATCCAAGCCCAGTGCATCAGGATGATAGGACTGAGAGCATGTAGCTGCTTCCAAGAAAAGAAATCCATTTGTTAAGGTGTTCTCAACAACAGCAAGCAAGCCACATTGCACATACGTTTAGGGACAGCTTGTGCTATTAAGTCGCATGCCTGTGTTGTGGGTGGTAAGGAATCAAATCGTTCCAAGAGAGAGTTATGGAAGGCTCTGGGCTATAGGGACACACAATACCACCTACTGCTCTACAGCAGTTAGACGGGATGTGCTTGCTTAGAACACATGGTGTTCTTCCTTTCGACTACCACAGCCCTGCCTGCTCCTCTTAAGCTTCTCCTGTTGGAGCCAATTCATCCACCCGCTATTATGACTCCCACTAATATTGGTTCCCTAGCAAGGAACAGTCACAGTACTTGACAGGGTTTAGTGTATAACATTCTAAACGGCACTCATTTAGAATTTGGGTACAGTAATTGTCCATAGAGAATAATTTTTCTCCTTCTCTCTTTCTACTGCAATGTGTGGCCGTCCAATGAAGATGTATGTTGGAAGATTTAGGATATATACTGTACAAGAAAGGACTTAGGCTTTCTTTTTCATTGTTTTCTCAAAACTAGTTTCTATTAAAATGTTTTTGTGTTACAAAACAGACATATAAAGGTACATCCGTTAAGCTATGAATCTCGTTCCCAGGGGAGGCAGTGACGGCCACCAGCACAGATGGATTTAAAATAAGATTGGGCTATGTTATGTACTGAGCTGAATCCTAGAACAATAGGATTCAGAATCAGCAGTCTGATTGGTCCGCAGGAGCTACCCAATCCAACTCCAGGTGGAAGTGAATCCGCAACCTGATTGGCCTGTAGGAGCAACCAATCAGGCTGCAGGCAGAAGTCAATCCACAACCTGATCATAGCTGCCAAGTTTTCCCTTTTCTCGCGAGGAAGCCTATTCAGCATAAGGGAAAATCCCTTTAAAAAAGGGATAACTTGGCAGCTATGAACCTGATTGGCCCACAGGTGTAGCCCTGAAGTAGCCAATCACGCAAGGCCCATTGTGTAAATAATGTATATAAGCAGATGGTTTTGGGAAAAGAGCCATTCTTCTCTTCTTCTCCTTGATGACTATGAGCTGAATAAAGAGCATGAAAGTCACTCTTGACTCCGAGTATATTTCAGGCTAATTCATGGAAAATTTAAAATATGTTCAGATACATTCCATGGTTGGGAGCACTAATACTTCTAAATAGCAGGGGCCGCCCAGTTGCCTGCAGGAAACCCACAAGTAGGACATAAACACAAAGGACTCTCCCCTCCTGAAGTTTCCTGAAACTGGTACTGTATTCAGGAGTATTACTTCCTCCAGCTGTGGAGGCAGAGCAGAGCCATCATGAATTTCTCCAGTACTCTTTTAAAGCCATACAAGTTAGTGGCGACCACTGCCTCCTGTGGGTGTGAACGCCATGGCTCAACTACGTGCCCTAAATGGCCTCAGCCCAGTATACCTGAAGGAGCGTCTCCACCCCCATCGTTTAGCCCAGACACTGAGGTCCAGCTCTGAGGGCCTTTTGGTGGTTCCCTCACTGCGAGAAGTGAAGTTACAGGGAACCAGGCAGAGGGCCTTCTCGGTAGTGGCACCCGCCATGTGGAACGCCCTCCCATCAGATGTCAAGGAAATAAACAACTGTATCTGACTTTTAGAAGACATCTGAAGGCAGCCCTGTTTAGGGAATTGTTTAATGTTTTATCGTGTTTTTAATATTATGTTGGGAGCTGCCCAGGGTGGCTGGGGAAACCCAGCCAGATGGGCGGGTTATAAATATATTATTATTATTATTATTATTATTATTATTATTATTATTATTATACATTCTGTGTGAAAAATACTTACTTTTATCTGTACTGAATCTCCCAGCATCCAGCTTTGTTGGGTTCACACACTATTCCAAACGCGGTCACACCACATATTTGTATAATGACATTATTTTATTTTATTTTTCATTTTGCATGCTTTAATTTTTTCATTATACTTTTATTGGGCTGTTACTGTTTGGCAAATATGTCTACATTCTATTTTAACTTGACCTGATTTGGAATCCACATGTATAGCACATTATTGCTACTCTTACATAAACCAACTGAGATTATGTGCAGAAAGGGAAAATGCAAGATCAAAAAGGTACGCTGCCTGATGGGACTGTTCTGGCACAAAACACCCAACAGGGTTCAATGTTCACAGCCGCCTTTAATTGACAATAAAGACATGAACTGCAGAGGAAGAGTAACAGTGGAACAAAAATATGCTTCTACTGTTCTTTTAACTCCTTCAGTCTTCTGATGGCAGATTTCACCGTCACCGCTGAAGTGGTGTTGTATGTCCAAGCGCCACCAGCTACTGTTTTCATACAAGAGCCACAGTGCCAGATACCCACAGCTTTCCTCTTCATTTTGGTCTTGCCACAGAAGGAGCAAGTACCGGTATATTTAGCATGCTGGCTAATTTCAATCTTCTTCACCATTTTCCTCAGGGAAGCTCCGTATCGGGTACCATATTTACCCACAATCCCAACCTTCTTGGTTCGTTTGGCCATCTTGTTACCACTGCAGGCCGCAGGGAGAGAGCATATAATGACATTATGACACCAGCAGTTTTATTTTCAGTTCCTTTCCTAGATGAAGTGAAGGAGACGGGAGAGGTGTTGATGATGCAGGTGAGCTGTGCATAAGCAAGCTGATTGCTAGCTCGGCAGAGGCTCTTTTTATTAGCAAGAATATGCATATGTTTTTTGGGACCCAGGTGGTGCTGTGGTTAAACCACTGAGCCTAAGGCTTGCTGATCAGAAGGTCGGCGGTTCGAATCCCTGTGATGGGGTGAGCTCCTGTTGCTTGGTCCCAGCTCCTGCCAACCTAGCAGTTCGAAAGCACGTCAAAAGGCAAGTAGATAAATAGGAACCGCTACAGCGGGAAGGTAAACGGCGTTTCCACGTGCTGCTCTGGTTTGCCAGAAGCGGCTTTGTCATGCTGGCCACATGACCTGGAAGCTGTACTCCGGCTCTCTCGGCCAATAATACGAGATGAGCGCGCAACCCCAGAGTCGGTCATGACTGGACCTAATGGTCAGAGGGGTCCCTTTACCTTTTATGCATATGTTTAGGAACAGTCTGACCTTTAGCACTTTTATATCATGAGCTGACACATATGTTCCCTCTGATATTTGCGAGTCCTGCTCCACCACGTCATGTTCCTACCAAGTGGGAAGTGAGCCATAGCTCTGCAAGGAGGCAAAGGTCAGAGACAAGAGTATGATGCACTGGACAGGCTGTGGCCTGTCCAGGTCAGGCAATGTGTGCCTCAGCCCTCTGAACGTCATTCCTACACCTAGTGAACTCTAGCATGGAATTTGCCTCTTTTCCCTCTTTTTTTAAAAATAATAATAATAATTGTCGCACACTGGACAGAGATTGGAGGACAGAGTGTGGGAGAGAATGGCAAAGGGAGGCACAACACAAAAAGAGACTTTACGTCAAAAGTGCTCAAATGGTGTATCAATACATCTCTGCTTTTTTTCCCAACTTTGGCACTGAACTTCAAGCATCTCTTTTTTTTGTGAGAAGGGGGGGACGGGACACTGGGCTTTTTCTTTCCATTAATGCTTCTGTCATGCTGTGACTTGTTCCACATGACTTCTTTCTCCACGCATTATTTTTAGCCGGCAGCTTTGTAGTCTGGGCTTACCTGTAAGAAGAGCTTGTCTTGGAAAAGCCCTTTCCCTCCCCACACCCAGCCTGCATGGAAGGCCTTTAAAGCTGCCCATTAAAATGTGTGTCATTCTGTGAGGGAAAGGAATCCACAAGCAGAACTGTGAAATCATTTGTATCTGGCCTTGCTTCCCATGGGTTTCTAGGTTGAGTCCTCTCCTTGTAATTGTCCTTGTTCCCTTTAAGATAGCTTTAATTCATGAATCATTCAGAGGTGTAGCCATAAATAGGTGGCTTCTCGGAGGCATCATGAGGGCCATAAGACTGCTTATCTTGGAGACAGTCCTTGTCATGCTTTTTACTACTTACATATATTTTTTACAGGAAACCTTGTCTGGTTTTGCTATTCTTAAGTTAAATGCACTACAAAAGACTGACACTGGCCTCCGCTTCTGGTAAAGTTATTAAAAGGCTTAAAGATCTCGTCGTCTGGAGAAACAGATACTTTCCTCTTACTGCACGCCATAAGATAATATGAAAGATGGGCATAGGGTAGTGTTTGCCGAAACAGAAGATGGGGGATCTGAATAACCTAGTTTGATTTCCAAGCAGGGCTGGCCCCAGTCATTTTGCTGCCTGAGGCAAAGTGTCTCCTCCTCATTCTGCATAAAGATGCCAATTAGCCTTCAGACCTGGAAACGGGGCTCTCCAGATGTTGTTGGACTGTAACTCCCATCAGCTCCGGACAGCATTGCCCCATGTTTTCCCAGGGATGGTGGGGGTTACAGTTTTTTTAAAAAATAATCTGCAAAAACAGACCACATGAAAAACAGAAAAGGATAGGAAATAGGTGGTCTGTTCTTCCCTAACTGTATTGTTATTTTAACCACTTTAGCCTGCCCTGAGATCTTCGGATGTAAGGTGTATGTAGGTTTGTTCTGAAGCAAACAAAAATGCATTGCAGCAACCCCTCCCCATGGGCTTTCTTTGCCTTCATGCTACTCCTCCTGAATTTAAAATCCTTCAATTCACTTGAAGCTCCCTGCTCCACACTATTTATTAGAAGTGTACATTGAGAAAGCACAGCAAAAAAAGACAGCAATGTGATTGAACGTATAATTGCATTCTACGTGGGGCTATCTTTGAAGGTGGCTCAGAAACTACAACTAATCCAGAATGTGGCTGCCAGACTGGTGACCGGTGACTCAGCTACACTGACACAAAGAAAGCGCTTTATATGCGTTGTACATGCATTATTACACTGTGACACCAGGTGGCGCTGTGGAGTTCCGTTTTTGCCAACCTGATTTCTCATGCAAAATTTACAATGTGTTTAACTGAAACGCTTCTTTGATGTGTCTAGATCCAGCCTGGGAGCGGCTGCCGGGACCATATAATACCAGTCTTAAGGGATCTACATTGGCTCTCAGTCAGTTTCCAAGCACAATTCAAAGTGTTGGTGCGGACCTTCAAAGCCCTAAACAGCCTCGGCCTTGTATACCTGAAGGAGCTTCTCCACATCCATCATTCAGCCCAGACACTGAGGCCCAGCTCCGAGGGTCTTCTGCTGGTTCCCTCACTGCGAGAAGCAAAGTTACAGGGAACCAAGCAGTGGGCTTTCTTGGCAGTGGCGGCCTCCCTGTGGAACACCTTCCCATCAGATGTCAAGGAGATAAAGAACTATACAACTTTTAGAAGACATCTGAAGGCAGCCCGGTTAGGGGAAGTTTCAATGTTTGATGTTTTATTGTGTTTTTATATTTTGCTGGAAGCTGCCCAGAGTGGTTGGGGCAACGCAGTCAGATGGGTGGCATGTAAATAATAACATTGTTGTTATTATTAACAAACTGCTTTTTTTGTTGGGTTATCATCACACTGCGGTGCCTTTTCCCAGGGTTACTGGTACATGTCTAGAGTGAGGAAAGGCACAAATGAGAACAGGCATTGTGCCCTGTTTCAAATGAAACAATGCCAAGAACAATTCAAAATGGAACAATTTGTGATTCCGAATGCATCCATCCTACTGGCCGGCCCTACCATTAGGCAGAGTGAGACAGCTGCATTGGGGGCAGATGCTGTGGGGAGCAGCAAGGTGTTGGATGACAGAGTTATGCATGCAACCTGGCGAACTCTGTGCCCCTGCTAGCCTGCAGCCCTCAGATGTGGTGAAGGACATTGCCCAGTTGAAGTCTCATTGGCATTCTTCCTCAGGCCAACCCTGTTTGGAAATCAGACGAGGTAATTCAGGTTGCAATCTTATAACAAATGTACCTGAGAGTAAGTCCCACAAAATTCCATAGGGTTTTCTTCAGAGTAGACATGTATAGGATTGCCATTAGAACACCATAATCGATTTCAGAAGTATCCCCAATCATGCCAAGTTGCTCTTGCTGAAATTGTTAATATGCAAGGTTTTACGGTATAATCTTACATTTTAATAAGGTCTACCAATGCTTTTGAATTATGGTGCTGGAGGAGACTCTTGAGAGTCCCATGGACTGCAAGAAGATCAAACCTATCCATTCTGAAGGAAATCAGCCCTGAGTGCTCACTGGAAGGACAGATCGTGAAGCTGAGGCTCCAATACATTGGCCACGTCATGAGAAGAGAAGACTCCCTGGAAAGAACCCTGATGTTGGGAAAGATTGAGGGCACAAGAAGAAGGGGACGACAGAGGACGAGATGGTTGGACAGTGTTCTAGAAGCCACCAATTTGAGTCTGACCAAACTGCGGGAGGCAATGGAAGACAGGAGTGCCTGGCGTGCTCTGGTCCATGGGGTCACGAAGAGTCAGACACGAGTAAACGATTAAACAACAACAACAACAACAACAACAACAACAACAACAACAACAACAACAACAAATTGTATCCTCTCTTTTCTACGCCCTAAATCTTGGGATGTTGGTGCTTTTGTTTTGTTGCATTCACAAGCTTCAATCTAGTAAAACATTGATAATATATCAGTAAATTGCACTAGAAAAGTATTTGCAATATTTCAAAGCAGCATTTCTTTAAATTCCTCAAGTTTTATGTTTTTGCTCCTTGAAATCCAAATGTGCATGGTGGGGCATTGTGGGGGAGGGGGAAGGGGAGATAATTATATATCACCTATAAAAACAACATTTAGGAGAAATGGAACCAGGGCAGACTCGTTTTAATGAAGGTTGTGCTGGCATTTGACCTGTACACTTTGGTTCTCAATTAAAATGACAGTTTAATTGGCAGTTCTGACTTGGAGTTAATTAAATCTAATAAGGAAGACATACTTCTATGTGGATATGAGAAATGAGAAAGTTGCTGCTAAATAGTACAGCAATATATTTTACAGAAGTAGAAGCATAGGCACCTTAAGAGCATGGGCGCTAGTGTTATTTACAGTGCCCCCGTTCATACTTCTGGCAGGCTAGGTGGAAGCCCCCAAACGAGGTGGAGTTTACCATCTCCCCTCCAACACACTATTAATCCTTTTTTGATTCAGGAGGAAGAATCATGCACAGGAACTTATCAACAAAGGATTTCACCTCATATCTAGTCAGACCATTGATCCATCAAGATAGATATTGACTGTACTTACAAGTAGTGGCTCTCTAGGAATTTATTTATATGCCGCCCATCTTACTGGGTTGCCCCAGCCATTCTGAGCAGCGCCCCAACAGAATATGTAAAGCATACTAAAACATCAAACATAAAAACCTCAGATAGTTGATTATTTCCTTGACATCTACCATTGAGCTACCGGTATGTCTCTTCCCAATACAGCCTTGGGTCTCTTTGCATTTGTGTGGTGCACCTATTGAACATATACTGTAACAGCCTTCCACATGAGGCTTCAAAAGGCTGAAATAAAGCATTATCATGAGGGGTAGGGAGCACTGGCAGAGAAAGGGGGTGCAGTGGGTGTGGTGGCCTCCCTGGGTGGGGGGTGACATCACTGCACTACCCCCCGACTCTCGCCTTGGGCGGTGCCCCCCTGGGATGCTTGCCGTGGGCAGTGCCTCTGCGGGTGGTTAGCCCCGCCCCTGTGGGCAGCTAGTCCTGCCCCAGGTGCACAGCATGTGTGCTGCTCCGGATGCTGGAGCAGGTAGCTCAGCCTCTGGTAGGGAGGAAGCAAGCTTGTTCCTCCATAGCAAAAAGATAGTGCCACACACACACAGCATGTGGACCAGGGCTTTGTGTAAACCCTGATCTAAATCTTCTGGGGCGGAACGGAAACTAATGCCACCTTCTTTCTCCAGATTCAACCAAACAGCCCAGTATCACCCGTGTGAGCAACTCAGTATGTGTGGAGATGCATTATCCAGATCCCCAATTTGATGCGCAATAATTTGCTTCTACGTCTGGGTCCCTATAGCTGGCAATGACATGTATTAATTCTTTTTTTTAAAAATGGGTAGGAAGGAATCACAAGCATATATTCAAATAAGCTCTTAGATAATATCTGTTTCTAGCTATGGATGAATTTAATACCTTTGTTTTTGACTAGAAAATGTTTAATCAACCAGATAATGTTGAAAAGGGGCATTAAAAACACTGCATAAAATATCCATTGCCTCTTCTCCCCACAATATCCATCCATGGCTTTCTCATTTTGCAGGCCTCAAGATCTCTCTCAAGGTCACTTGTGAGTAGGGATGTATGAAGTCATCAATGTCTGTTCCATCACATATTCACCATAAGCAGAGCTGATTCCGTTCTGCTGCAGTTTTGTTTCCACAAAATATGTTATGCTTCCCACTGTCCACTGTGGGTGGAATATTACTTCTTTTTTTTGTCGAAATTACTGTTAATGTTTTTTAATGTAAAAGAGTATTTTAAATACACTGATAGCGGCACCATAGGCCATTGTTGGGAGTCAAAACCCAATCATACACATGAGATGTGTGGGCTATACAAATCAAAAGTTGGCTTCACTGAGTTCAATGGATCTCACACCCAAGAAAATGTGCATAGCATTGTTGCAAGGTGACCGGGAGACAGAAGGGCACAATCACCTGCAACCATCATCACTGCACCATGACAGGAGGGGTTAGGGAGAACGTAAATTTTACTTATCTTTTCTCTGTCATTGCAGCCCACAGAATGCAAGATAAATAATCACAGAAAATAAGATAAATAATCACATAACCAAGCCTCAGTAACATTATCAATTACATAATATTCACAGCTTTTTCAGGAGGAAGGGGGAATCTAGTGGCAATGAATGCTGTTTACGGTTGCCAATGAGCAAATATGCAATTTCTGCACCCATTTCCATTTCTGTTGGAATTCTCCAACATCTCTGCTTGTTAAGGCAGGCATCCCCAAACTTCGGCCCTCCATATGTTTTGGACTACAATTTCCATCTTCCCCAACCACTGGTCCTGTTAGCTAGGGATCATGGGAGTTGTAGGCCAAAACATCTGGAGGGCCACAGTTTGGGGATGCCTGTGTTAAGGCATGCCCTTTTTCTTCCTTGCGGAAGCTCAGCACTGCTACTAACCCACCTGAAGTTCAGTGGGGTTTCGGCTGCCATTCTCTGCCATTTACCAAGGCGTGGGGGGGGGGTAGTTTGCACAGGGTTGTGCCTTTAAGCAGCTTGTATGCAGGATTGCTACTGGTGTGTTTATTTTGCATCCCTGGATCCTTTCATTGTCACCCACTCTCTGGTTCCCATGCTTTTGACTTGGTGGGGTCTTTGTTACTGACCTACATTTATTGACTTCTCAGTGCCTAACTCCATCAGCTAACAAGTTATTTCGCCTCCTTTCCAGGGAATCATATTGTTCCTGACACATTCTTTGAAAATAAACCTCCCTGCCCAAAGGGGTGCATATTTTAGAAAGTGCCTCTGTCCTTCATCAAGCATTCCCCCCTGTGTTTTTTTCGTACACATTCACAGATGCACTTTTGAGCTTTGGATTGGCTGTTTTAACCTGCATATTATCATTGGTTCCTACTGGACATTTGTGTTGCCATGTTATTTACAACATCTGTCTGTTTTGTGCATTAGACACCAGGCATCTAAAGACTTTTGTGCACATGACTTATTACCTATAAATCTGATTGTCCTCAGTGGCAATATTCTGTTTCATAAGAAGAAGAAAAATTAGAGCAGCCTTCACAAACCTGGTACCTTCCAGACCAGGCATCCCCAAACTTTGGCCCTCCAGATGTTTTGGACTACAATTCCCATCATCCCTGACCACTGGTCCTGTTAGCTAGGGATCATGGGAGTTGTAGGCCAAAACATCTGGAGGGCTGCAGTTTGGGGATGCCTGTTCCAGACGTTTTGGACTACAACTCTTATCTGCCCTAGCCAACTCGGCTGTGCTTGCTGCAGCTGATGGGAATTGCTGCAGCCCCAAACATCTGGAGGGCACCAGGTTGGTGAAAGCTGGCTTAGTGCTTCTACAGATCATGGTTGTTATATTTAGGCTGTATTTTCTCCATAGGTGCATAAGCTGGGGCACGTTTTGTTTTAAGTATCAATGTTAGCATCTCTCTATTGCTGGAGGAAAGACTCCATTTTCACATTAGGAAAAGCTGGTCCCCGATGTCAGGCATGGCCAAACTTGGCCCTCCAGCTGTTTTGGGACTACAATTCCCATCATCCCTGACCACTGGTCCTGTTAGCTAGGGATGATGGGAGTTGTAGTCCCAAAACAGCTGGAGGGCCAAGTTTGGCCAGGCCGGCCCTATGTCATGAAAGAAGCAACATCCACATAAGGGCTACAGGAAGTGGGGGGGGGGGAGAAAGGAAGGAGATCTGGGTGGGAAACAGGCATGCCTCTCTTCTATACTGCTCAAGAATTAGTATAGCATAGTGTGGTTCAGGAATGCGGAAACAGCACCTCTACTGATGATGATGGACTACACGTTGGCTATGCTGGCAAGAGCTGATGGGAACTGGAGTCCAAGCACACCACAGCTTCCTCATCCCTGGCATAGTAAATAGTGTTATATTGGGATAAGTGGGACTTAGATTCACACACCCAGGACTGCTTTGGAAATACTCGTTCAAATGTCTCCTGCATTTTGCACTAAGGTTACCTAGCCTTAATGAAAGTGATGCACTAAATAAATTAGAATATGCAGGTGTGCATCCTAGGCCTCTCCCCTGAGTCCTTTAAGAATGAAAAAAAAATCACAGAAACAATAAAGGAGCAGAGCACAGAAAACTCTCTCAGTCATGAAGGTAACCTAGTGGCCCTCGACCAGTCTCTCCCTCTCTCTGTCTACTGTTTCTCCTTACACCATATAATAAGTTTACTTGCTTATGTGCTTGCCAGCATTCCTCCGAGGAGCTCCAGACAGAGTACAGGAGGATTATTATCTTGAGGATCAACAATCCTGCTCTCTTCTCTCCTCCCCTCCTTACTATATTGGCACAAGTCTGCTGTGAAAACTTGGAGGAACTGGATCTTAGTAGCTGGAGTAGTCACTAATTTCACCTTCAGTGATGTGCAGTGGCTGTTAGGGGTCTACAAAGCTTTCGTGGAGCACCACTTGATGCTTTCTGATAAGCAAAGGGACTGAACACTATTTCCATAAGGGAGGAGGGGTTGAACACCTATCCATCCATCATGTTTTCCTAAATGCAGAGTGTGCTCAGGAGATAAATGGAGATCTGTAGCTGGAAGGAGTGATGTAGTCATGCAGAAATTGATGGCCAATGACCAACCATTCTAGGCATTTAACAGTATATTTTTGGATCTCACCGCTACCAAAATAAACATAAAAACATAAAAATATAGAGAATTAATCTACTTGATTTTTTTTTAAAAAAGAGGTTAGTTGCTAGTAATTTCTAAGGTCTGGGAAATGAAGATAGTTCCAGATCCGAAAAATAGACTTGTGTGCTGTGCTGGATGGATTTATTCTAGTGATAAGTAAGTAGCTATGAATCATGGATGACTGATACTGTGTGAAAAGAGTTTGCTTTCCAAGTCAGTGCAGCTGAACTTATCAGAGGATAAGTGAGATTTGCCATACGACAAGGCAGCTTTTGACACTATCATTTAGATCCCGAACTTTGGGGGTATATCTTCTGTGATGGCCTATTTAAAGTCAATATGAAGCATAAGCGTTCAAGACCCATGACAGCTTTAAAGCTCAGCCATCTCCAGTGTGTTGGTTTTGCTATTCTATACATTTAATTTTCCTTTAAAAAAAGGGGGGGTGTCATATTTCTCTGAGCAATCATTTGCTTTTCAAATTACGGCTGCCTAGCTAAGGCTTGTGTACCAGGTGCCATGTAAAATGCATGTTAAGTGGAGATAAAAACCATTTATCCTGCCCTTTAATTAGAGATGTCTCATCTTTACCACTGACAATAGCAGAAAGCAGCTGTGGCAGAGAAGAGATAATAGTGTTAGAGCAGAGAGAAATTAAAGATATGTTATCATATGTTGGCTCTTGCAAAGGATCACCACTCCACTGCAGAGCTAAGATGGTACTCAGGGAGAACACAGACCTTGGCTCTTGGCCTGACTTGAGAAGATTAATTTTATAGTTATTAAATCCTATATAGGATTTTTATTACAGTGAGGTGCAGGAAGCAGAGTAATGATGTCTCCATTAAAGGTGCAAAAAGCAAAAGAGGTCCAGGGTTGTTGTGTCAGTAAACAAACTATTATTTTTTTGTCGTCATCTATGTACTGCTATTAGAGTTCTGGTAGTACTAATTTACTTATGATTAGGGATGGGGAGAAATTCAGTTCCGTTCACGTTTAAAGATGAACTTACCAAATCTGCACTTTCTGAAGCAATGTGTGATACAAAACACAGCCATCTTTTGAAAGCCACACTTCTCTGAATTTTGCAGTTCTGTATCCAAGTAGTGTGTACAAAAATGCATAGATTGGTGGAATTGACATGCAGGAATGCGCTGTATTGGAGAAAAATCACATTGAAAAAGTATATATATTAGGCAAAATTCCATACAAATGTGTCTCCACTCGAAGGAATTTGCCATAAAATGCTGAAGAAATTTTCAGAAATACTTTTCATTTTTTTAAAAATGCAACTGATACAGAGATAGGAAAAACTGAACTTAAGAAAAATGAGACAATTGAAAGAAACGGAAATGGACAGATTTGACTATCTTTATTTGTGGTAGTGTTAATGTGAACCAAGAGTGGGGGCAAGGAGAAATTTGTTCACAAACCTAACTTGCATTTCCCAAACCAATAGGCAAACTGAAATGCATCCATCCTGTGAAAGGTGTATTTTTTCAATCCAAATGTATGTGTACAAATATATGTCTATTAAGGGAAGGTTTCGTGAAGATAACAGACAAAAATGTACAGTATTAGGAAACAATGATTCCAAAAATGCACACTGTATGCAAATTTGTGTGCCAAAGATGCTTAAGATAAGAGACTTGCATGCAAAATGTTGATGATGAATGAAAACATTTCAAGAAGAAGAAGAAGAAGAAGAAGAAGAAGAAGAAGAAGAAGAAGAAGAAGAAGAAGAAGAAGAAGAAGAAGATCACAAACACTTGTGGAAATGCCATGAACTGATTTTTAGACTGGAAAAACGAGAACCCCGAGAAACCAGTTTAGAGAAATGAACTGTGACAGATGGGGTAACACTTCTGTGCCCATCTCTATATCATCTATTGCTGAAATCCTGGCCATGGAGCTGCAGAGCAGCAAACTTCAGGCAACAGGTCAGCTGATTGCTTATACTCTGAATGTCATCACAACATTCTGAGCCAGAGAAGAACATCCCAGGGAAAGAGCAGCTGCTGGATTCATAACAGAGCTGAGCATTACAAGAAATGGTGATCAGGGATAGAGCCTTTCCAGAAGTGTTACCCCCAACTGGCCTTGCCATGCAAAAGTTGTTATACCTTTCTAGGCTTTTCACAGCTCTTTACCATTTTTCATCTTTTAAACTCCTGTGGGGAGGCATTGTACTGAAGAGTATTCCACATGCTCTTTCGTGTATTTTTTAAAATATATATATTCCTGTTTACTTTGAATGGCGAGGTATACACTCTAGGAAATAAATACAGTAAATGATACTGAACGGGGTAATCGTGAATTTTGGCACCATTTAGGGATTTGGTTCTCATTGATTGGGTTCTCTTTCCTGTCTCTTTGCTGCCAGGAGCAACTGACCACTAAGAATGGGTGCTATTTTCACTGCACACCCCTGAACAGGCATGCATTTATGCACTGGAATTAACACGTTCATCCTTCTCAGTTATCATTAGCGTAATGTAAAGGAGTTTTTTCTTTTCTTTTTTGGGGGGTGAGCATGAATAAGTTTGATTGAAAATTGTATTTATACAGCGCACGGAGCCTTGCAGAATTTTACCCTGTAATTTCAGATTTATGTCCTATGGCTCTAAGCTTTTGAAATCATTTCCTGACTTCACAGAAATAATTTTACGTGGTGCAGAGGGGGAATGCAACATGTACTCTGAGACCACAGCAAGGATTTGCCTTAATGGGCTCATGCTGCTGTTAAGCATAGCTGAGGAATTGTCCCCCTTCTCCAGATTCACGGGATCTTCATTGTTCAAGGAGCAGAGCAAGGTCACTGATACTGCTATACTTGTTAGCTTATGTTGCATAATAGAGGTAATTTTTTTTATAGCTATATTGCCCACGTTATGTGTGTTTTCACCCCCTTTTCTGTTTGCTGAGTAAATCTCTGCTTGTAAAAGAGATTTCTGATGACTGCTAATGCGGAGCTGGCAACAAGCAAAGGTAGGTAAAGGTAAAGGACCCCTGGAAGGTTAAGTCCACTCAAAGGCGACTGTGGGGTTGCGGTGCTCATCTCGCTTTCAGGCCGAGGGAGACGCCGTTTGTCCACAGACAGCTTTCTGGGTCATGTGCCCAGCATGACTGAACCGCTTCTGGTGTAATGGAAAACCATGACGGAAGCCAAAGCACATGGAAACGCCATTTACTTTCCCGCCGCAGCGGTACCTATTTTTCTACTTGCACTGGCGTGCTTTCGAACTGCTAGGTTGGCAGGAGCTGGGACAGAGCAATGGGAGCTCACCTCATCGCGGGGATTCGAACCGCCAACCTTCTGATCGGCAAGCCCAAAAGGCTCAGTGGTTTAGACCACAGCACCACCCATGTCAAGCATCAAGCATCAGCATGTTGGTTAGGCATCTGTTAGGACCCCACACCCCAGTAGTGGCTCATTGAAAAGGTCTTCCTGGAGTGGCTGCAGTGAGGAGGTAGACTCCCTGAAGGAATGGAGCCCATGCAAGGTGTCTAATCCGAGGACCCTCCAAAACCTGTAGCAGATGCTGTCTTAATGTCTAGCATATTCCAGGTCATGGTATGTTTCCTGGAACTTCCTTCTGAGTGCATCTGGCCTTAACGTCCCCTTTAAGCTGGTTGAGACAGATCAGTTAATTCTTGCATATAGTGCTCTTTTGCTCACGGATAAAGGAGAAATTTGGAGGGTAGCATAATTCTTAGATCTGGCTCTTGTTCCTTCCTTGGCTTAGTTTTGAATGAGTAGAGGGCAGCAAAGTTGCACATCTACCATTCTCAACAACAAGGTTTCTGGTGCAGGAAACTGTGTCATATTCATCATATTCTTGGGAACTTGTGGGTTTAAAAGCTGACTTATGACAACATGTAATGGAAGGCTTAAAGCATACCACCAGGAAGCTAGACAAGAACTTTACTGACCCTTTCAAACAGCAGCAGGAGTCTCCTGATTCCATCCAGATAGAATTGAGTCTAGTGTCCCCGAGTGGTTTGATTTCATAATGATCCAACAGAGAGTTTTGACAATCCTATAATGTCTACTCAAAAGTAAGTCCCATTGAGTTACACAACCTAGTGATAACAGACTAAATGATGCAAGGAGGGACCCAGGTGGCGCTGTGGGTTAAACCACAGAGTCTAGGGCTTGCTGATCAGAAGGTCGGCGGTTCGAATCCCTGCAACGGGGTGAGCTCCCGTTGCTCGGTCCCAGCTCCTGCCCACCTAGCAGTTCGAAAACACATCAAAGTGCAAGTAGATAAATAGGGACCGCTCCGGCGGGAAGGTAAATGGCGTTTCCGTGTGCTGCTCTGGTTCGCCAGAAGCAGCTTTGTCGTGCTGGCCACATGACCCAGAAGCTGTCTGCGGACAAACGCTGGCTCCCTCGGCCTATAGAGCAAGATGAGCACCGCAACCCCAGAGTTGGACATGACTGGACCTGATGGTCAGGGGCCCCTTTATCTTTACCTTTATCTACCTAAAGTTCCAATAGAGTGCTGGAGCCCTGGCACCTTCCCGAACATCCCAGGTCCTGCATAAAGAAAAGCCATATCTATGCAGCTAAAGGAAAACTGAAAGGACATCCTGAGTGTGGCAAAATATAGTTCCAGCCTGTTTATCTGCAGAATGGTCACTAAGAATGCAGAGTTTGTTGACCTTGCTGTAAGCTCCTTGAGAATTGTCTTTCTTTTCCTGCTTATTCAGGGTGCTGTATAGATGCAATAATGATAATAGAATTCTGCAGTTTTTCAGGAAGTGGTTTTACAGTTTAGTACATATGTGTTATATTTCACTAAGTGAACAGAAGGATTTTGAAATGTATTAAAGAAGGCAGTTGGTGGAAATGCAAAGTTTTGTATGTTATATGACTTATATGACTATGTATTCCTGCTAGGTATGTGGGCGGCACTATAAAAGGTTTACCAAAGTAAAAGTTAAAAAGATCAAAGGCACCTTTCGCTCTGCATTTCACCACTGTTCAAAACTCTACGGTCTGAAGAATTTTAATGCGGCCTCCAGATCTTGGAAATAGTTGACTGTGACTAATTATTCCTGGTCTATATGTTTTAAAGGAAGATAACACTAAAGAAGTTCAGATAGGCTGTAGATAAGGATCAGAACAAAAAAGCAATATGACAGGGGGGAAATGCATTCTCTTAGGCTGCATTCCTATACTCAGTTGCCTAAATGTAAGTCACATTGAGCCCAATGGTGCTTACTTCTGAGTAGACATGCATTGAATTACACTGCAAGAGAAAATAACCCATAAGAAGAAACAGAGAGTTTTGACAATCCTATAATGTCTACTCAAAAGTAAGTCCCATTGAGTTACACAACCTAGTGATAACAGACCAAATGATGCAAGGAGGGAGTTGCAGCCCAAGACAGGAAAAGAGGTACCGTGTTTCTCATATTATAAGTCATGTCTTATATTAATTTTTTTTTCCAAAAAACACGACATGGCTTATTTTTGAGGGATGTCTTATTTTTTAATAAAGTGCACGCGGGCGCTGTTTGCCGGGCTTCTCAAGCCCGGCAAACAGCGCCCGCCGATCTTCGGTGACAGGCGGGGGTGGGCGGAGAGCGGAGAACGATCTCCGCTTCCCCCCCACCCCCGCCTGTCACACAGCACAGGTCGGCGGGCGCTGTTTGCCGGGCTTGTCAAGCCCAGCTAGGAGCGCCCGCCGATCTTCGGTGACAGGCGGGGATGGGGGGAGAGCGGAGAACGATCTCCGCATCTCCCCCACCCCCGCCTGTCACACAGCACAGGTCGGCGGGCGCTGTTTGCCGGGCTTGTCAAGCCCAGCAAACAGCGCCCGCCGATCTTTGGTGACAGGCGGGGGTGGGGGGAGAGCGGAGCACGATCTCCGCTTCCCCCCCACCCCCGCCTGTCACACAGGACAGGTCCGAAGATCGGCGGGCGCTGTTTGCCGGGCTTGTCAAGCCCAGCAAACAGCGCCCGCCGATCTTTGGTGACAGGCGGGGGTGGGGGGAGAGCGGAGCACGATCTCCGCTTCCCCCCCACCCCCGCCTGTCACACAGGACAGGTCGGCGGGCGCTGTTTGCCGGGCTTGTCAAGCCCAGCTAGGAGCGCCCGCCGATCTTCGGTGACAGGCGGGGATGGGGGGAGAGCGGAGAACGATCTCCGCTTCTCCCCCACCCCCGCCTGTCACACAGCACAGGGCCGAAGATCGGCGGGCGCTGTTTGCCGGGCTTGTCAAGCCCAGCAAACAGCGCCCGCCGATCTTCGGTGACAGGCGGGGGTGGGCGGAGAGCAGAGAACGATCTCCGCTTCCCCCCCACCCCCGCCTGTCACACAGCACAGGTCGGCGGGCGCTGTTTGCCGGGCTTGTCAAGCCCAGCTAGGAGCGCCCGCCGATCTTCGGTGACAGGCGGGGATGGGGGGAGAGCGGAGAACGATCTCCGCATCTCCCCCACCCCCGCCTGTCACACAGCACAGGTCGGCGGGCGCTGTTTGCCGGGCTTGTCAAGCCCAGCAAACAGCGCCCGCCGATCTTTGGTGACAGGCGGGGGTGGGGGGAGAGCGGAGCACGATCTCCGCTTCCCCCCCACCCCCGCCTGTCACACAGGACAGGTCCGAAGATCGGCGGGCGCTGTTTGCCGGGCTTGTCAAGCCCAGCAAACAGCGCCCGCCGATCTTTGGTGACAGGCGGGGGTGGGGGGAGAGCGGAGCACGATCTCCGCTTCCCCCCCACCCCCGCCTGTCACACAGGACAGGTCCGAAGATCGGCGGGCGCTGTTTGCCGGGCTTGTCAAGCCCAGCAAACAGCGCCCGCCGATCTTCGGTGACAGGCGGGGGTGGGGGGGAGAGCGGAGCACGATCTCCGCTTCCCCCCCACCCCCGCCTGTCACACAGGACAGGTCCGAAGATCGGCGGGCGCTGTTTGCCGGGCTTGTCAAGCCCAGCAAACAGCGCCCGCCGATCTTCGGTGACAGGCGGGGGTGGAGGGAGAGCGGAGAACGATCTCCGCTTCCCCCCCACCCCCGCCTGTCACACAGCACAGGTCGGCGGGCGCTGTTTGCCGGGCTTGTCAAGCCCAGCTAGGAGCGCCCGCCGATCTTCGGTGACAGGCGGGGATGGGGGGAGAGCGGAGAACGATCTCCGCTTCTCCCCCACCCCCGCCTGTCACACAGCACAGGGCCGAAGATCGGCGGGCGCTGTTTGCCGGGCTTGTCAAGCCCAGCAAACAGCGCCCGCCGATCTTCGGTGACAGGCGGGGGTGGGGGGAGAGCGGAGAACGATCTCCGCTTCCCCCCCACCCCCGCCTGTCACACAGGACAGGTCCGAAGATCGGCGGGCGCTCCTTGCTGGGCTTGACAAGCCCGGCAAACAGCGCCCGCCGATCTTTGGTGACAGGCGGGGGTGGGGGGAGAGCGGAGAACGATCTCCGCTTCCCCCCACCCCTGCCTGTCACACAGCACAGGTCCGAAGATCGGCGGGCGCTGTTTGCCGGGCTTGTCAAGCCCAGCAAGGAGCGCCCGCCGATCTTCGGCTCTGTCCCCCGATGCGCGACGGCTCGGGGAAGCAGGCAGGGAGCTCCTGCTGTGTCCCGCGCCTTCGCCTCTCGCTCGGTCGGGGCTACACGACATGGCTTATTTTCGGGGTATGTCTTATTTTTCACCAACCCTTAGAAATCCTGTCATGGCTTATTTTTTGGGGATGCCTTAAAATATGAGAAACACGGTAGTAGGGGAACACCTAGCAACTTTAAATAAATTCAAATCTCCAGGGCCTGATGAGCTGCACCCAAGGGTACTAAAAGAGCTTGTGGATTAAATCTCATAGTCTCTGTCTATAATCTTTGAGAATTCTCGGAGGACAGGTGAGGTCCCTGCAGACTGGAGACGGGTAAATGTTGTCCCCATCTTCAAAAACGTGAAAGAAGAACCAGGTAAATTACCAACCGGTCAGCTTGACATCAATACCAGAAAAGTTCCTAGAACAGATAATTAAATTGTTGGTCTGTGAGCCCTTAGAAAACTACTCTATGATTACTAAGACCCAGCATGGGTTTCTCAAAAACAGGTCATGATAGAGTTACAAGCTTGGTGGATCAGGGGAATGCTGTGGATGTATATTGATTTCAATAAGGCTTTTGACAAAGTCTCCCATGATATTCTTGTGGGGAAGCTAGTAAAATGTGGACTGGACGGGTTTAGGTGGATTTGTAGCTGGACCCAAAGAGTATTCATTAATGGTTCCTGGAAAAAGTGACAAGCAGGGTGTCGCAGGGTTCTGTCCTGGGCCCAACGTTGTTCAATGTCTTATGAACAACCTGGATGGATGAACTGAGCCAATGCTCATCAAATTTCCAGACGATACCAAACTTGGAAGGGTAGCTAAAGTTCAGCCTGAACCAGCAAAATCCATTTCAATAGGGACAAATATAAACTGGGGGATACTTGGCTTGCCAGTAATACATGTGAAAAGGATCTAGGGGTATTAGTAGACCATAAACTTAGTTGAGAATCCTGCATTGTGGGGAGTTGGACTAGATGACCCTTAGGATCCCTTCCAACTGTGCAGTTCTGTGATTCCAGGCAAGTATGGGATTGCAGCCTAAAACAGGGTATAAGGAAGGAAGTTTTGGGTGTATGGAGATATGCATAACCTATTCTAGAAGCAAGAGAAACTGAACATGGAAAATAGGAAGTGTAATTATTGCTTGTAATTTATGTAGCTATTTCAATGCAATTACTTTATTGTATGCCGGTACAGCTTGGTGTGACCTAACCACCATAGCGAACAAAGATTATCAGCCATGGATTGTGGCCCTCCAAATGCTTGACATGCCCCCCCCCCCTGCAGTCACCATCTCATTTTCTTGCAGTTTTTGGCAGGACAGATCTATCCTTTCTTTCCACATCACAGAGTCTTCAAGGCACTTACAATTTCAAAATAGCAGTTTACCATAAAAGCCATATATGTTGCAAAATGAGATTCTAAAAACCATCCTCCTACAAACAAAGAATACAACAAAACAGACATTGCATTTGCACAGTGAGAGGGAATCATATTATTGGTCCTCAAAAGCATGAAAAATAAAACAAAAACGAGGCAGTGATTCCTAAAAGACGAAAGAAACGGATAGAAAGTGTCCATCTCTGGCCTTCCCAGAGTGAAGCCAATCACAAGGCAGTATTTATTTATTCTACACACTCACAGAGAGAGCAATTTTATGAAAAATATCAAAGTGGTTTACAACAATTGGATCTATTCAACAAAAACCATGTAAAAGTTCAAAAACATTGATCACCAACTATTACAGAAGGTGTTTTACAAACTGCCTGCATAAGCCTACTGGCATGAACAAGTTTTCAGCAAGCATTTAAAGGTTAAAATAGAAGGTGCTTGCTAAATCTCCTTTGAAAGAGCACCCCACCGGACTGGGCAGGTGACACTGACGGCTCGGTTTCATGTTGATGTCAGATGAGCCTCACCCACTCGGGGGATGACCAATGTCACTCCAGCAGATTATCTCAGTGATCAAGTTGGGATATGAAGACTTATATCCCAGCTTGAATGGAGAGGGACATCTCACTTTCTATGCCTAAATTTATATGCATGTCCTGGGGACAAATGCCATTTCCCCAACACACCCATAACGAAGACTTGGGAGATGTAGCATCTGATAGAAAGGCCATATTCAAAATATAATGTCGAGATCTGCCGACAGTTAACCAAAATATGAACATCTGAGTAGGTATGGTTACAGGTAGGAACCCGTGTTGGTCTGAGTCGAAACAAAATAAAAAAATTCCTAAACTAAGGAATTCCTAAAATAAGTTTTTATTTTGGTATGAGCTTTCATGTGCATGCACACTTGTGTGCATGCACATGAAAGCTCATACCAAAATAAAAACTTAGTTGGTCTTTAAGGTGCTACTGAAGGAATTTTTTTATTTTGAGTAGGTATGGTTCATTCCAGCAAGCCACCATCACCAAAGAGAAGGATGGGAGGCTGATTTTCCATTCCCTGCTAGGAGAAACATGGATATGAGTACCTGAGCTATATACCCTGCCCTCAATTTCTATCAGGCTGGGGCAAACTTACCCCATCTCATAGGCAGGAGCAACATTTTTTTGTCCCTCTCTAGCTAAAGTAGTGTTCAATATACCAAACTTAATAACAAATATGATATTTATATTCCATCCAGAGTAGGGTGACCATATATGTCCTGTTTTACAGAGGCAATCCTCTACGTGAAGGAGCCCTCTGCTTGAAGGGGCGTCCAGACTGGTTTTAAAATAAAAATCATCTACAGTATCTGAATTTGCATGGGAAAGCCATTTTGCAAGCCACTTGTCCATGTAACACATTATTGCCTACTTTGAACTTGCATTGAAAATCTCTGGAAGTCTTCCCACCCACCCCCAGCCCCTCCGCCTTGAACTATTACTTTGTTCGTTTGGGGACAAAATCAGATATCAGAATATAAACGGTTCCCTCCAAACAAATCCAAACTTGGAATTTCTTCTTTGTGCCCTCTTTTAAGAAATATATATATATATATGTCTTTGTCCTCGCAGGAAGACCACACAGGCTCCACTCAAGTGGAAACAGCTGCGTCCAGTCTTTAGCACTTGCTTTGAAGGATTGCATCTGTGTCATCAAACCTAAGCGGCAATACCACAGGCTGCCTGTTTACAGATCATTTATTTAGATGCAGCTCTTGGCAGTCACTGTTTCAGTAGCTACTGTATCTGCCTGGGTGTGCATGTTTCTTGCCCCTGGCACTCTGGGCCATTGTCCTGCACTTGGACAGACTATCCTAGGAAGCGATAAATAACAACAAATGCCCCTCTTCACATGGCAACCCTTTCCTTGTATACAGTAGGCAAGCCTACCCACGCACTTAAACTTAACTTGTCATTTCAACATGTCATTTTATCATGCATTTGTTTTTTTTAAACTACTCATTTTATTTATATTTTGATAAACTTTTATGTCAATTTGTTTCAACATTTGGTTTTATCAAATCATTATGAGTTTGAGCTGCATTAATTGTTTGCTGGCTTTCCTCTTGCTTTATTTATATGCTATCGTGTTTTTGATACGGTTCCGCTGATTGAAATGCTTGCTAATTTTTAACGCCGTTGTTATTCTCATGAGCTGCTTTGAGCTCAGCCTCGTTGTTGGAAAAGCAGACTACAAATATGAAAGGAAATCAAAATGCAAACCGGAGGTTTTCGTTGATTAAGTGCTATACAATAAATAAATGATTATAGTGGTACCTCGGTTTACGAACAGTCCTGTTTACGAACTATTCGCTTTACGAACTCAGCAAAACCGGAAGTAGTGTTCTGGTTTGCGAACTTTGCCTCGGTCTAAGAACGGAATCCAAACAGTGGAAGGGCACCGGCGGCAGGAGGCCTCATTAGGGAAAGCGCACCTCGGTTTAAGAACGGTTTTGGTTTAAGAACGGACTTCAGGAACGGATTAAGTTCGTAAACCGAGGTACCACTGTATTTGTATTCTGCAACTCCCCTCTCCTGCTCCCCCAAAATCTTATTTCTAAGGTGGGATTGAAGGGCTTTCCATATTTGTCTTTAAGAAAATAAGAACATAAGACCAGCCCTCTTGAATCAGGCCAATATCTCATCTAGTCCAGCATTCTCTTCTCACCAGAAGCTGGTGGGAAACCAGCAAGCAATACTCAAGAACATTCTCACCTCCTGTCTTCTCCAGCAGCTAGTATTCAGAAGCATTCCTGCCCCTGACCATAGAGGCAGAGTGTAGTCCTGATGGCTAGTAGCCATGGATAGCCTTCTCCTTTGTGAAGGCATCCAAGTTGCAGCCAGAATACTGAAACTAATCAGCACATGGATTGACCTATAGCTTAGTTAATATAACACACACACACACTGCTTACCTACAAGGATGAATCTCATAACTACTTCCCAGATATACGTTTGGCACGCAACCAGAGTTTCAATGCCAACAATGTTAGAAGCATATGTCAGGCCCACCTAGTGTCCCTATTTTCCAAGAACGTCCCTGATTTAGAGAAGCTGTCCCAGTTTCTGATTTGATCCCGGAATGTCCCATTTTTCCTTAGGACATTTGAGAAATGTTGGAGTACTTCCTGCAGCCAATGGGAAGCCGGCCAGTGTCATGGAAGGCGGTCCCCACTCTGCTCTGCACCGGTTTACCGTGGTGCATGGGAGCTGGTATATTTTTCTACACCCAAACTGTTAACGGAAGGCACTGGCACTAATTGGGCCCCCGCAAGAGAAGGGAGTTCGTCCCTCTTCCCCATGCTATCCCAACCCAGCCGGAGGACCTGTCTTCGAAGGATTTAGTTTCAATCGGCTCCCACGAAAACATCCAGCCACAACCTCCAAGCATCCGGTCAGTGTGTCCGGGGCCGAGTCGGTGTGGCCGTCCATCAGCAGATAGAGCCGAGTGTCATCAGCATATTGGTGACAACCCAGCCCAAAGCTCCAGGCAATCTGGGCAAGGGGGTGCATAAAGATGTGCAAGACACCGCCACCTTGCCAGTGTGGAATAAAACTCAACTGTCAGTCCAGTACATGGAACTGGGGTAGAGATTTTATCCCTCAGGCTGCCAATTAGCTACCAGCCTAAGTTCAGGGTTCTGGTTTGAGCGTATAAAGTCCTACAAAACTCGGGACCAGGATACCTGGAAGATCGTCCTTATATATCATATCAATCACTGCGCTCTGCGGGTGAGGGCAGATAGCGTTCTGTATAATGTAGGAACGGAGCCTTCGGTGTTGTGGCCCCAACAATAGCCATCACCTTGAATATTTGTGTGTGGGGGGGGGGTACTTGTATATAATTTTTATTACATTTTCTGTTTTACAATTTAAAATCCTCATTTTTACATTCTTAAGATATCAGATTCTTCTCTTTCCATGGTTCATTTTACATATCATAAATCCCTGCATATTTTAGAAAAACTATACCATTCAGTATTCCATTATTGCATCCATCAAAATGGTGACCTTGAATATTTGACAGTTGCCATTTGTGTGTAGTTTTTTTAGCACCTGCTGAAGACCTTCCTCTTTCAACAAGCTGAGATCCCTTGCCGTCTGCGTCCATATTGGAATTGTGTGCCGCTTGGGGCTCCTTTGGGAGGGAAAGTGGGATATAAATTAAATAAATAAATAACATGTATTGAGCCAAGCCCTGGGATGTCCTGCAAGGGAAAAGGGTCACTAAACCTCAGAGCTGATCCAGTGCCTATCGCTTGCTTTTTGTTTTGTCCAGAATTCCTTGCTGACCAATAGGAGGGCACGCCTGAGTACTGCTGGGTTTATCTGGTGGTGGGAGTCAATAGTCAACCAAGGATGCCCCCTGCTAAAGACAGGCCTGTGTGCATGCTTGTAGTGCCTGCTATTTTCCAGCACTGGTGAAATAAACCAGTATGCAATTATGCTAACTTCCCCAACAATGGGAAAACAACTATAAATAGAAGTTAAGAGTGTGAGAATTGAGTAATTTCTTGAATATGTAAACGCAGTGCAAACTCGTTGTGATTAATATTTGATAAATTCAAAGGTGAGAGAGCTGAGTAGAGAAATGCCACGTGGAGATGAAGAAACTAATGTACTTAAGGACCCTATATAGCTGTGTTGAAAATTAATGGGAATGTTTCTTCCTTAATTGATAGACCAGTGCAATATGAAGATGAACTAATGGAGGTATCCTAGCAACTGTATTTTCATAACAAGCAAGGCCTGCAAGATTACAGCAAATTTCAGCTGCGTTTGATTGATATAAAAAGGCGCGGGCAGATTATTTTAGCTAATAAAAATAGCAGGGAGTAAATTTGAAATGCAGAAATCAGATATTGCCTTTAAAAGGAACAGCAAGTCTATTTCAAATTGTGGATTTCATTTCTAATGGGCATTCTGGTTGCAGTGCTTTGCCGTTTTTAACACAGCTTCCTAACTTTGAAACTATTTTGGTTTTCCTTCTGTTGTCTAAGGCAGACGAGAGCCCCCCCCCCCCCACAGCATTTGGCATGTTCTGTCCGAGCTATGATCTGCTCAAACCTGCAGGAAATGTTTCTTCTTTTCAGTGGTTGGCTGGATCAGGGTTAGAACTTGATGCAAACAAGGTTGGGGATGCAGATTCAGCATTGGAATTCAGCATTGAACTATGACGAACATTCATTCTGTGAAGCAGTTTAGTTTGCCAGCTGGAACATCCCCCTCTCTCCAACCCTAAATGCTGTTCTGGGGGTTCTCCTGACCCCTCTCAGCCAAATTTGGAAGTTGGGGGGGGGGAGAGAGTGAGGGGAAGCCCTCTTGAACAAATGAAAGTACTTGTGCAGGTCTCCTGTGGGCAAAGTATGTTAACTGAATCTTGCCCGGCATGTAAAAGGGATGAGGAATGTGTGGTCTTCTCGATTTTGTGTGGAAAGAATGGAGATGAAATTGGAGAGCAATTTTTGCCCCCCCTCTTTAATCTTGCCAAGGATTGTCTACCCTGAAGGGTCGTTGCTCTCCAGGGTCTCAGTTAGGGCCTGCCCGCCCATGGGGCAGGCTGAGGCAGCTGCCCCAGGAGGTGGAATCCAAGGGGCACTCCTATGGACACCCTACCTACAGAATGACTGGTTTTCTCGAATGCATTTCGGCAGGTTTAATTTATCAATTACCTGATTAATCAACTAAATCTAATATGACTAATCAACTAAGATTCATTTAATCAAGTCATAGTTGTAAGTAAAAAGCTTAAAAGCAGCCTATTGCCGAAATTAAAGGCTAAGTAAGACGCCGTGCAACAGTCCAAGAGGAGTTCCTTCCCAAATGCAGCCCTTTTCCTGAATGAGAATAAATAATAACGACTGACTTAAATGCATGTAAGGGCTCATTGGCACACTGAATGGGGGCTAGACCTCTTCCCTGACTCAGGGGATCCCAGTTCTTGCGGGGGGGGGGAGGTATGTTCCATCCTGATCCAGTATTGCTGATTCATTTGATCTGGCATAGATAAAGCCAGTAAGAGTTTGGCAATGGGCTGAAATTGGCTCATGTTTGAATTGGCCATCGCAAGCAACCTGATAATTTATTTACTGAAAAAGAAGCAGTTTGTTATGTACTGGTGTAATAAGATGCAAGAAAATATCTAGCCATATATATACATATTCACATTCACACACACACACACACACACACACACACACACGATTTAGAGAACAAGCATCATAGACAGACAGGCATAGGCATAGGCATATACAATCTTTTTTGTTTATTACAGTATTTATCCTGTGGCTATAGCCAAAGTTGCCTGTTAGGGCTGTGCACCACTTTTAGCTGAAACTTGAGCTGAATTGGGGTAGTTGAGGGGGATCTGGGCTTCAAATGGATTTGGTCAGGACAGTCCTGATCACGTTGGGTTGGGTCAACCACCCAGAGTGATCTGGGGCTCCTGGGGGTGGAAAAGCTGTGGATCCTTGGCAAGCCCCTCCCATGCAGCCTTTCCTACCCCAACCCCCTCCAAGCCACATGGTTAATCAGGGTTTTAAACCCTTGTTGAACAAATGATAACAAGCAGATGGGAGGGGAAAGATGAATGGTAGCCTTTCCTTCTCTCATTCCCTTTCAAGATCCCATGTTGAACCTCATAACATAGGATCCAGGGGGCTGAGGAGCATTCCCCCAACACCTCTATGTGGAACTGACCCTGCAGGTTGGACTGGAACCACCACAATACCCACATATGCCATTTGTTGAATGGGGATTGTTGTAGAAACCGCAGATCCAGTCTTTCTTCTGGTTTCATGTAACTTTCACTTCTGTTCATTCATAAGCACATTTCATCTGATTTCCACATCAATGTGTAATTTAAGACAACAACAACAATTCACATTTCTATGCTTCCCCTCCCTCTCAAAATGCAACATGCGTTTCACATTTTGATATCTCTTTGATCCAAGGACTGTGGCAGGAGATTCAAAGAAGAGCAAAATTTGATGGAGAGCTACGCATTCTGATCTGCATATTAGTTCAGGAGGTGGAGGTTGTATAGGAATCTGTGACGATGTCTTCCTCAAGCACCTCTGTGCTGTTGCAAATGAGGGATAGGCAAGCTGGGGCCATCCAGATGGTGCTGAACCACAGCTCCCATCATCCCACACCATTGGCCATGCTGGCTGAACCTGATGGGAGTTGGAGCCCCACAGCATCTGAACAGCCACAACATCCCCATCCCTGTTGCTTCCTTTCTTTTGAGGAATGAAAACAACCACGATACCTTTTACAATGCTATTAACCCAAATGACAGGCGTGCAGATCAGCACTGTCAGTTTGCCGAGGAAAGCTTAACTGTTCGTGCTATTAAAGTTTCAAAATATGAACAGTTGATTAGTATATAACAGGCTCCCCCTGAAGTCAGTGCCTTTCAGGCTCAGGGTCATAAAACATTTCCAGAGTTAACTGCCTCCAAATTTGGCCCTGAATCGGATAGATTTCTTGGTTATATATCAAACGGGGAAGCCATTTGAGGTGGACATCACTGCGGCTCTAACTTGCCATGTATCTTGACATCTGGGAGGAAGAGAACACAATTGCACCACTCCGACTAACAAAGCTGTTCTGAATGGGATCCTCTGAGGGTTTATCCCGCTTCTCTGTGCATAGCTCTGCTCTGGGCTCCTGTTTCTTGGTCCCTTAAGGGAAGCCTTCCCCAATCTTGTGCCCTCTGGACGTTTTGCTTCTGAATACCAGTTGCTTGAGGCATACTTGAGGGTTTCCCACCAGCACCTGGTTGACGGGATGCTGGACGAGATGGGCTATTGGCCTAATCCAGCAGTCTCTTCTTATAGTCTTAGGTTTTCTCTCATTGGTCCAGTCAGCATGGCCAGTGATCATGAATGATTTGAGTTGCAGTCTATAACATCTGGAGGTCAGTACATGGGAAAGGCTGCATTAGAGAGTGACAAGGACACTTAGGGAACCAACTTTTATATTGAATAAGTTAAATATAATACAGTAAATAATAATAGAGCTGTACTCATGTTCCATGTCTGCACTGATGCTGCATAATGATTTTCTTTTAGAAATCTCTCTCTCTCTTTCTTATTTTCCCTTTGTAATTTTTCCCTTTTCTTGTAATTTTAAAAAGTTCAATAAAACATATATTGGGGGAAATAGAGCAAAACTTTTAAGGTTTTCATGCTAGTTAAGATACTACTATTCTCCAATTAGAGAATTCAAAGATGAAAATGACACTCGTATGATTGTACTTGCACATGCCATATATTAATATAAAGTTGGGATTATGCTGACAGACGCCTTAGATATTATACCATGCTCTTTCAGGGCAGAATAATAAAATCATAGAGTTAGAAGGGACCACATGGGTCATCTAGCCCAACCCCCTGCAATGCAGGTAACTTTTGCCCAACATGGGGCTTGAACTCATGACCCTGAGATTAAGAGTCCCATGCTCGACCAACTGACCTATCCCATAAGTATGCATGTTCTTGGTCTTTGAGCAGTTTCCTTTCTTCTCTCCCCAGGACCTGTTCTGACCGACAGGTAACGATTTTGCTATATTGCCTCTTCTAAAGCAGCGAGTATTTAACAAGTCTTGTTTACTGCTCGGTATTTTATAGTCCTTATGCAGCATTGACAAAGGAGCAAGCAGTGCCGCAATCTTCCACTCTTACAGATTGCTCTCCTGCAGGAGGACAATGGGAGAATGTTGTGGATTGACACAGAACGGGTTTTTTTGTTTTTGTTTTTGTTTCTCATTAAGTAAAGAATGTGAGCAGCATAAATATACTACAAATGGTATGCAGCACATGAGTCACTAGAACAGCAGGGGAGTAGATGCATGGAATATCAAGGCGTGGAGTCGAAAAAATACATTCTTTTTTTTTTCTTCAGAAAAATGAGAAATGGTTGACATACTTATGAGAAATCTTTCTTCCCCAGAAATCTTACATGGTTTTCTGATCCTGGACTAATTCTCTGGATGTGACTTGCTTCTTTAAAAAAAGCAAAATTGTTTCTTGGCATCATTTTATGGCTCACATAGGTAAAACTGAGGACTCATAACTTGAATTCTGGGGCTCACCTTGGTAGTACTCAAGTAACCTCTCTATGGAATCAGGAGTATCTGATCACCCCATTTGGACTAGAGAAGCAATTATTTCCCAGCTGAGATTAGGGCGAGGAGTTGTAAAGGAAGGCAAGGGCTCCTGTATTTCTAATACCTGCCTAGAAAACAAAATTTCATTTCAGAAATTCAATTTCCCTGAACCTACTGTTGCGAAACCCACCCACCCCCCATCAGTGATTGCTTTAAGGCTTCAAGGAGCTGTCTCCCATCGGTTAAGCCTCCTCCCTTCCCAAGGTGAGTGTTTATTATAATCACTGAGGGAAGTAGGAGGAGGTAATGACATTATATACTCCCACCCCATGCCAGTTATCCTTAGCTTTCCTGTGTAGGGCAGAAATGGCACAGGGATCGCAAACTCAAAGGATTTTGCAAGTAGCATGCTTGTTCAGCACCTATTAACCCCCCTGAGATTTTGTGGATCCTCAGTTTTGTGAGCTGAGCAGGGTGATGCTCAGTCACCCCTAAAGCTAACCCCATTTTTTTAAAAAGGCATTAGCAAAGCATTTCCACAATAGGCAAAATGGGGGTAGCAATTTAGCCCAAAGCAAGGGGCACAAGTGCACGGCATCCTTTTACTTCTTTCTTGGAAGGCTTATTTCAATGCCACTGTGCTTATTTTTAAATGTCCATAACCAGTTGTTTGGCATATCTGCATCTATCTATCATCCATCTATCGGATAATTCCCATCAAACAGTGGTTGATTTGAGCACACCATTGAATTAACCTCATAACATTTGAATGTTGCCATTAAGACTGCAAGCGAGGAGGAATTAAAGAACCTTTTAATGAGGGTGAAAGAGGAGAGCGCAAAATATGGTCTGAAGCTCAACATCAAAAAAACCAAGATCATGGCCACTGGTCCCATCACCTCCTGGCAAATAGAAGGGGAAGAAATGGAGGCAGTGAGAGATTTTACTTTCTTTGTCTCCTTGATCACTGCAGATGGTGACAGCAGTCACGAAATTAAAAGACGCCTGCTTCTTGGGAGAAAAGCAATGACAAACCTAGACAGCATCTTAAAAAGCAGAGACATCACCTTGCCGACAAAGGTCCGTATAGTTAAAGCTATGGTTTTCCCAGTAGTGATGTATGGAAGTGAGAGCTGGACCATAAAGAAGGCTGATCGCCGAAGAATTGATGCTTTTGAATTATGGTGCTGGAGGAGACTCTTGAGAGTCCCATGGACTGCTAGAAGATCAAACCTATCAATTCTTAAGGAAATCAGCCCGGAGTGCTCCCTGGAAGGACAGATCGTGAAGCTGAGGCTCCAATACTTTGGCCACCTCATGAGAAGAGAAGAATCCTTGGAAAAGACCCTGATGTTGGGAAAGATTGAGGGCACTAGGAGAAGGGGACGACAGAGGACAAGATGGTTGGACAGTGTTCTCGAAGCTACGAACATGAGTTTGACCAAACTGCGGGAGGCAGTGGAAGACAGGAGTGCCTGGCGTGCTATGGTCCATGGGGTCACGAAGAGTCGGACACGACTAAACGACTAAACAACAATTAAGACTGCAGTGCTAAGCCCTTCTTCATCCAGATAGCCTTAACTATCTGGAAAGCATTATTAAATGTGATTGAATTACTTAGTTTCATTATGTACGATGTATGCAAATATTTTCTCCAGTATATATAATATAATATAATATAATATAATATAATATAATATAATATAATACAATACAATACAATACAATATAATATAATATAATATAATATAATATAATATAATGCATTAAATGCATTAAATGCTTCTCGTGATATATATATATATATATATATATATATATATATATATATATATCACGAGAAGCATTTAATGCATTCTGTTTAGCAGTCACAATACCTTCGCAGGAACAATTGTTAATGCTAGATTAATCACCCAAATGTTTTAGCAAAGGCTGAGTAGTCTTATCCTCTAATCTGAAAGACTGCATAACCATTTTTTATTTGGGGAGCTTGCACAATGCTGCGATGGCTTTGTAACCATTAAACAGTGTGAATGAATAATACTCCAGAGCAGCTTGTCGCCCATTTTATCTGGAGATCTCAAAGTGCTTTACAGAGATAGGGAATTAGTGAGAGTAATTAGATCGTTTGTATTTCTCTGTCATTGGTATATATTGCCAAGACAGGCATTTTTAGGGGGGGTTGTTTTTTTGCGTGCTGTGTTGTCTAATGTAGCTTTAAACATTTGAAACACTGGTATTTTCCACCATTTTTTAAAAAAGTATTGTTTTTATTATCTAGTTATTACTGAAACGTAAAATTCATTTTACATGAATTCCTGATCACATATTGATGTGCATTCTGTGCACTCTTCTTAAGAGCAATGTTGACCAAAATATAGGGGATTTCTATGTCTGCCTCTCTCTCTCTCTCTCTCTCTCTCTCTCTCTCTCTCTCTCTCTCTCTCTCTCTCTCTCTCTCTCCGCCCACTCAGGGCAGCTAACAGCAATATAAAACATTGATTAAAAGGCAACTTAAAAACAGCATAAAATACAACATAAAATGCAGCATCAATATCAATAAAATTCATAAATTCAGGGGTTGTTTTTTTGGGGGGGGGAAACCCAGTCAGTAGGCATCAAATGATCACCAGGGTTAACTGACCAAGTTGGTCCTACAAGGGCCAACAAGGAGACCAGGGGGAAAAAATAAATGTGGGGTCCCGGAAAGTGTTTCTTCATAGCAGAAAGGGAAAAGGGAATAGAGGATCAAATTGAAGGTCAGGCAGAATAGCTCTGTCTTACAGGCCCTGCAGAAGGAGATCAAGTCCTGCAGGGCCCTAGTCTCGTGGGACAGAGCATTCCACCAGGTCGGAATCGTCACTGAAAAAGCCCTGGCCCTGGGGGAGGATAGTGTGGCTTCCTTAGGGCCTGGGACCCTTAAGCTGTTACTATTCGTGGACCTTAGGGTCCTCTGTAGGACATACCAGGAGAGGCAGTCCCATAAGTATGAGGGTCCTATTCTCAGCCAATCCCAAATTCCACCCTTCATACCTTTGAATAGCCCACCTGTCCTGTGGCTTCCAGCAACTGGCATTCAGAAGCACCTATGGAAGCAAAATAGCCCAATGATAGCCTTATCCTCTGTGAATTTGTCAAATCCACTTCTAAAGCCATCCAATAAGGTGGCCATCGTTGCCTCTCATGGGAGCAAATTCCATAGTTTAACTATGCACTGCATGAAGTACTTCCTTTTATCTGTCTTGATTCTTCCCATATTTGACAGCTTCCATGAGCCAAGAGAGAGGGAGGAAAAACCTTTCTCTTTTTTTGTATATAATTTGTATTACATTTTCTGTTTTGCAATTTAAAATACTCATTTTTACATCCTTAAGATATCAATGACTTCCCTTCTTCTCTTTCCATGGTTCATTTTACATATCATGTTGTTGTTGTTGTTTAGTCATTCAGTCGGGTCCGAATCTTCGTGACCCCATGGACCAGAGCACGCCAGGCACTCTTGTCTTCCACTGCCTCCCGCAGTTTGGTGAAACTCATGTTTGTAGCTTCAAGAACACTGTCCAGCCATCTCGTCCTCTGTCGTCCCCTTCTCCTAGTGCCCTCCATCTTTCCCAACATCAGGGTCTTTTCCAGGGAGTCTTCTCTTCTCATGAGGTGGCACATATCATACATCCCTGCATATTTTATAAAAGCTATACTATTCAGTATTCCATTACTGGATCCATCAAAACTTATTTACACTGTAGAATTAATCTTAATGCTGCCAGTGTTTTCAGCTGTACACAATCATTTCCCATATATTCAATAAACGGTTTCCAGTCTTTTCTAAATGTATGTTCTTCTTGTTCTCTTATTCTATATGTTAAGTCTGCAAGCTGCACATATTCTGTCAACCTAATTTGCCATTCTTCTTTGGTTGGGACCTCACTCGTTTTTCCATTTTGGGGCTAACAAAACATGGGCCACAGTAGTAACATACATAAATAACCTTTTTTGACACCTGGGAATTTCAGTCTGAATTATCCCCAACAGAAAGGACTCTGGTTTCTTGGGAAAGTGTGTTAAAACCTTTTTTTTCTTCAATTCATTATGGATCATTTCCCAATATTCTTTTACCCTTTTCAAGTCTACCACATTTGAAAGAACATTCGGCAGGAAAAACCTTTCTCTGTCCAATTTTGTCATGCCGTGAATAATTTTATAAATTTCTATGATGCCACTTCTCTGTACCTACGTACATAAATAACTGAGCAAAATAAATCAATAAATATAGACTCTTTCACACAGCACATTTGTGCATGTGTAGCGTCAGCTTGTCTCTGTGTTCAGTGTAACATGTGAATGAGTTTGTAGTATGCCAGGACCTAATTCTTAATTGGGAAGAAGGATTCAAATGTCAGAAACGCAGTCTGGCACAATGTAAAGAGGCTCCACAGAATCAGAAAAACACACAGGAGTCTCATAGCTCTACAATCTTGGCTTTCAAGCTTGCCTCCAATCTCATCCTGCATTTGCAGCTTGCTTTGTGGGGCCATGTTAACCGGGGCGCACCTGGGCATTTCAAATACAACACTGATTGATAACGATGACCTACATTTCTGGCAGCCTAATATTGCCCAGCTGTTGGAGAACCTCCTTTTGTATATTGTTCATAAAACAAGCTGCTTTTTGAAATCGCTATAGTCTTCTTTTGCGCTTGGTGTAGCTTGACATCCTTCAGCTGGCAGATGGCAAAAATGGAAAGAGACTTAAAAAAAACAGAGGGGGGAGGGAACCTGAGTCAACTTGTCATTACTCAAGTGATAGTGAACTTGCAGGGGTAAAGCGGTACCATTCTTTCTGAAATTACCGAATTGCTCTTTTATTCCTCCCTTTGCCCCTGCCAGGCCTCCCCCTCTCACTCGTACACAGGTAATCTTCGATGTCTTGGCTTAGCTGTTATGATTTCATCTCTGTGCATTCCTTTTGAAATGTTATTGGCCAGGATACATTCTTCTAGCGTTGACAGCTAAGAAGCAGGAGTGCAAGGGAAAGAACTAATCAGCTTACAAAACTGAGGAATGAGCTAGCGGCTTGGAAATCGAAGCCTTCCACTACCCTGTTTTCCTCCTGCACACAAACACACATGCTTTTCTGTAGGCTAAGTTGAAGTCGAGCATGGTCTCTAAATAAAATGCATTTCTCAAGCTCTGCTATGCTTGTTGGTGTCCTGGGAAGAAATCCTGCCTGCTCTGGAAGGCCAGAATGAGAGGGCTTTCTCTCTGTCCTACCCAGGAGGGAAGCAATAAGAGATAAGGCTTTTTCTATGTCCTACCAACATTGTGGGACATTTTGCTCCCAGGGAGTGCAGTCTCTCATAAACACATAAGAAGAGTGCTGCTGGATCAGACCAGCCTATTTAGGTCAGCATCCTCTTCTCAAAGTAGCCCCCGTGATGCCTATGAACAGACCCTTCAACTGTCCCTATTCTCTAGGGGCAGTCCTGGATTTACAGGAGCTGTCCCGGTTTCTGATCTGATCCCAGAACGTCCTACTTTTCCTTAAGACATCCCTATTTTCATCGGAGAAACGTTGAAGGGTATGTGGAAAGCCTACAAGCAAGACCTGAGTGCAACAGGACTCTCCCTGATTCCCAGCAGCTGCCTTTTTCCTCCATGAATTTGTCTAATCCTCAAAATGGCATCTTTCATGGGAACGACGTTGGTGAAGACATTTCCCCCCTCCAGAAGGATTTTGCCTCCGAAGCATCTGCTGCAAAGAACATGTTTTATCTGTGTTCTCTACCCTCGTCACATAAGCTCTGTGGTGCACAGGAACTAGAAGGACATGAAATACAAATAAACACACACACACACACACACACAATGTATAAAAATTGGTGTCGCCGCCGATGATTTCTTCTTACGACTCACTTTGCCAAAAGGTAGGACCACCCCTGGTGTGAATGTACTTTGATGTGAGGCTCATATCAAACTGTTCCATATATCTTAAATAAAGCTAAAACCCTAAAAGCTGATAGCTTTCTCTCTCTCTTTTTAAGTTCCTAAGTGCTCAGTGGAAACTCTCTTTTTCTTTGGAAGCAGAGGGTTGAGCCAACATTTCCTGCAAAGTCAGATGTTACAGACATCATGGGGAAACCATAGAGGGCCAAACACTGCAAAGTGTAACAAATCTGAGGCAGTGCAATCATGTGTGTGTTTACTCAGAAGTAAGTCCTACTGTGTTCAATGGGACTTGGTCCCTAGTAAGCATGAATTTTCATGAAACAAGGAGTGGCCGCCAAGACCATATAACACTGGCTCCCAGTACGTTTCTGAGCACAATTCAAAGTGTTGGTGCTGACCTTTAAAACCCTAAAGGGCCTTGGCCCAGAATGCCTGAAGGAGCGTCTCCACCCCCATCGTTCTGCCTGAACACTGAGATCGAGTGCCGAGGGCCTTCTGGCGGGTCCCTCACTGCAAGAAGCAAAGCTAGAGGGAACCAGGCAGAGGGCCTTCTCGGTAGTGGCACCCGCCCTGTGGAACGCCCTCCCATCAGATGTCAAAGAAATAAACAACTATCTGACATCTGAAGACATCCCTGTTTAGAGAAGTTTTTAATGTTTGATGTTTTATTGTATTTTTAATATTCTGTTGGGAGCCGCCCAGAGTGGCTGGGGAAACCCAGCCAGGTGGTCAGGGTATAAATCATAGCTGTCAAGTTTTCCCTTTTCTCACAAGGAAGCCTATTCAGCATAAGGGAATTTCCCTTAAAAAAGGGAGAACTTGACAGCTATGGTATTATTATTATTATTAATAATAATAACCATCATATATTAGGGATGTAAGTTCAGTATTTTAACAGGCAGCCCTGTTTAGGGAAGCTTTTATATTTAATAGATTATTGTATTTTAATGTCTGTTGGAAGCCGCCCATAATAAATAATAACTATTATTATTATTATTATTATTATTATTATTATTATTATTACTATCATCATCATCATCATCATCCAATAACTTTGACACTCTGAACGTTCTTCCCAAAAATGTTTTCACAGTATGAAAAAAAAAGAGGTTTCTCCCCCCCCCCCCAAATCATGGCTCAGTTCATATAGTTTTATCTGCTTATCCCAGTAAACTATCAGGGTTAACAATGCATTCAACTTTCCCATACGAAGCTATCTCTCAAAAACATTTCTGCGTGCTGCACATTCAAAGGTCCCTTTTAATGCACTTCATCCAGCAGTTCACATTGAGGTTGATCCTTGTGATCCCATTCACGGTCCAGCGCACGCGAGCAAACGGGCTCCTTTGGCATGCTGCTTTGTGGCACGCCTTCAAGGTGATTGCAAAAACTCCCAAGCAAGTGTGTGCCAAGATGGCAAGGGGGGGGGGGGAGTGATGCTCCCAGCCAGCTGTTTTGCTGCTTTTTTGATCATCTACAGAAACACCATTTTAAATTACCTGGTCCCTGAATAAATTAACTTGCACTTTAAACAGTGTAATTATGTTTCTTCTTTCTTCTTTTTCTGTTCATTTCTCCTGAATTTGAGGGGGAGGAAAGCACTCCCTGCTCCTGGATTTGCCATTGAAAGTGTGGTGGGAAGTAGTAAGCGGTTGCAATGAATTAATTCAGATTAGCTAATTTACTGAATTAATTTTTTAAAAAAATATCTGAATGACACATGAAAGTAGTTCTTAGAAGTTCTGGGTAAACGGAGTTGTTCTTTATTTTAATGGAACTCTGGGTGATTTTCAATTCAATTCTTCTTTAATCCATATATATATATATATATATATATATATATATATATATATATATATACACACACACACACACACACACACACACACACATAGGGACCCAGGTGGCGCTGTGGTTAAACCACTGAGCCTAGGGCTTGCTGATCAGAAGGTCGGCAGTTCGAATCCCTGTGACGGGGTGAGCTCCTGTTGCTCGGTCCCAGCTCCTGCCAACCTAGCAGTTCGAAAGCACGTCAAAATGCAAGTAGATAAATAGGAACCGCTACAGCGGGAAGGTAAACGGCGTTTCCATGTGCTGCTCTGGTTTGCCAGAAGTGGCTTTGTCATGCTGGCCACATGACCTGGAAGCTATACGCCGGCTCCCTCGGCCAATAATGCGAGATGAGCGCGCAACCCCAGAGTCGGTCACGACTGGACCTAATGGTCAGGGGTCCCTTTACCTTTATATATACACATATACCGTATATATATATATATACCGTACACACACACACACACACACACACACACGCATCCAGTTGGACTGGATGGCCCTTGTGGTCTCTTCCGATTCTATGATGCTTTGTATGCCTCCATCCAGCAACTCCTGCAGTGAAGCTGGTGCCAAATGTATTGTTCTGTTTTGCTTTGGACTATATAAGTGAGGCCGGGGGGGGGGGTGTTTTGTCATCTGGGCAACCCAGGACCTCCATACACACTGTCCCATGGATGTCACTTCGATGCTGATAACAGGAGTTTGACTTCACCCCCGGAGGTGCACTCCATTGTCTCTTCAGACAGATGAATGCCAACAACAACTGTTGTAAACAAAAGCAGTAAATAAAATTAGGGGGAAACTCCAAAGGTTCCAGCCCAAAGGCTCACAGCAAAGACAGTGGGACCTTGGTTCTCAAACTTAATCTATTCCGGAAGTCCGTTCCAAAACCAAAGCGGTCCAAAACCAAGGCGTGCTTTCCCATAGAAAGTAATGCCAAATGGATTAATCCATTCCAGACTTTTAAAAGCAACCCCTAAAACAGCAATTTAGCATGAATTTTACTATCTAACGAGACCACTGATCCATAAAATGAAAGCAATAAACAATGTACTGCAGCCACACAATCAATCAATCATTCAGTAGCTGACCTTGGTTCCACACAGTCATAAAAACAAACAAAAAAGAGCCGCAAAAATGCAAAAACAGGCAAACCTCAGCGTAACACTCAAAACGGAAGTGTGGCACTCAAATCAGAAGTGTAACACTTAAAACGGAGTATGTTTGGCTTCCGAAAAAAGTTCGCAAACCAGAACACTTACTTCCAGGTTTGCAGTGTTTGGGTTCCAAGTTGTTTGAGTACCAAGGTGTTTGAGAACCAAGGTACCACTGTAAAGAAGAAGGGACAGAGCAGGGTGTATCTCTTCCAAACTTTAATTAAATGCCCAGATCTCTTGCAGCACCTCAATAGATATCCCCGCCTTAATCTGATACATGGACCATTTATCACCTGTCTTTGGAATCCTACTGGAAAGATTAAGTCTAATGGGTTCCTGAGCAAACACATAAAACTTAACTTCCCCATCAGTCATGAAGTGGTGGGAAGACAGAGTTAGGGCTGTCTTTCATCGCTGCAATATTTATAGTCAAACAAATGAGCATTGCAGCTTTGTAAAATCCTAAATTTGTTGCCAGACAGAATCTGGAGATTGTTTTGCATGTTTTGATTAAATGCAGATTCTGTAATTCTTTCCCCTCTTACACAAACCAGCCTTCTGAGTTAGGCCTTGTTCTTTATTTTATTTTATTTATTTCCTTTTAGGAGTCTGTGGTGAACAAGGCACCAAATAAACGACCCATGTCACAAAGACTAAAAAGCCTCTTTGTTCATGAATATAGCAGGTCACTTAAATTAGCTATATACAACAACTAATTTAGGCCAATTATAGAACTTTGGTTCAAATTACCATCTCAAGAGAAATAATAATAATAATAATAATAATAATAATAATAATAATAATAATAGTAATAATAAAATTGTGCCAATGTTCTAATATCACGTGGCTCTTCGAAAGCCAAAATGGAAGAACAACAATGAAACATCATCTAGCTCAGGCACATGAAATGCTGAATGTAATACATCTAGATGCCACATAAGATACTGTTTATAGCTTGTTTGAAAACAATATGTTTGGATGTGGAAGTACTTACCATTCCATCCAAGTTCAGCATCTCTTTGTGTATTCTTATTCTCTTGTTTTATCTTATTCTCTTGCTCCAATACTTTGGCCACCTCATGAGAAGAGAAGACTCCCTGGAAAAAACCCTGATGTTGGGAAAGATTGAGGGCACTAGGAGAAGGGGACGACAGAGGATGAGATGGTTGGACAGTGTTCTCGAAGCTACCAACATGAGTTTGACCAAACTGCGGGAGGCAGTGGAAGACAGGAGTGCCTGGCGTGCTATAGTCCATGGGGTCACAAAGAGTCGGACATGACTAAACAACTAAACAACAACATTCTCTTGTTTAAATCAGTGGAACTTAAAAGTACCATGGAACATCGAGTTACAAACGCCTCAGCTTACATATGCTTCAGGTTACAAACTCTGATAACCTGGAAGAGTTTCCTCGAGTTGAGAACTTTGCCCCAGGAAGAGAATGGAAATTGTGTGCCGGCGGCGCAGCAGCAGCAAGAGGCCCCATTAGCGAAAACACAGCTAAGAACAGTTTCAGGTTAAGAACGGACCTCTGGAACGAATTAAGTTCATAACTAGAGGTACCACTGTATTACATTAGGGGCTAGAATTCAGAAGTGGATCGCTGGATGCGGCAGAACTGCCATGCTAACTTCCTAGGAGGTCGGCTACTGTTGCTTCCAGCAGGGAGAGGGGGCATCCGCAGGGAGGTGGAAACACTCAGCAGAGCCAATCTGGTGCTCCTGCCAATGCATTTGCACTGTGCCAACTTCCTTGCCACCTTTCCTGTCTCCTTCCAACAGCAGCTTACAAGGGATGCTAGCGTAGCAATTTTGCTCATCCAGCAAGTCACTTCTAGGCTAGATAATTGTCCCTTGCTAATGTTGCTGCATTATCATTGGAAACTTTCATCTTGATAATCATTAGCTGGTGACATTACCTTTATACAGCCTTTGTATGAATGGTCCCATGTGTCAAAATGCTAGCTAACCCCTTATCACATAGAAACAGAAACACAAGAGGGTCTGGAGTTCAGTAGCAGAACACATTCGATGCATGGAGAAAGTCCCTGGTTCAGTCCTCGGCAACTCCAGGTAGGGAGGGGGAAATCCCATTCCAAAACCTAACAGTGTAGACAAGACTGAGCTATATGGACCAATGGTCTGACAGTATAAGGTAGATTCCATGCCCCTGAATCAGGGGTAGGGTGCCAGTGTCCCTCTGGGTGCCATTGGCCCATCATTCCCAGCCAATGGTTAGGGCTGATGACGTTTGTAGTCTAGCTAAACACTGGACAAACCACAGGTTCCCCATCCCTACCCCTAAACACTTGTCTTCTACTCAGGAAGAAGAGGATCATGACTCTTTACAGCATTCTCCCTGTTCCATGCACATTCTGCAGTAACACATTTTACCCAGCATATAATTAATAAAATGAACGAACCTCAATGAGTCACACTTGTTAATTTCAATGGGTCCACTCTGAGAAGGGCTAGCATTGGATAGAAGCCTTTATCAGGGCATAATTACCCAACCAAAGTTAAGCCCTTATGAGTTCCGTTGATTTCAGCTAGAGAATTAAGAATACACATTGCTTAGAGAGTTCTTTGGTTAAGCAATTTATAAATCTTTCTAAATATATAAAATAATCAAAAACAAAATTGCTGTTAATGATAATAATGGGTTATAATGACCATTGAGCATTATTTTACAGCTACGTTAAATAAGGAGAACCATTTGAGCAGATATCCATGTCCATGAGTATACTATTGTCAAAATATGACCCTGTTTGTTTCCCCTATTAATGCAGTCAATGACAAGCCCTCTGAGGCAAGGATGTGGGGCTGAGCAGCTGGATCTTGCTGAACCCATGATGCAAGCAGGCTGCCTATGCAATGTGGGGCTGAGCAGCTGGAATGACCCAGCCCATGAGGGAAGGAGCCTCCTTTTCCTGGCAGTTGCTACAGTCACTCTTGGGAGAATGCAGACTCTGTCGCATCCTCCTGGTAGTAAAGGCACTCTGCTTGTCAAGACAGGGCTGGACCGGTGAGGCTGCAGAAGCTTCAGGTTGGTGGTGGTGGTTTTGCAGGTGCACCTTCCTTCTCCACTTCCTCACTTGGCCCCATCCCAACAAATGCAGTGCTGCCACCACCAAGAGGATACCATCCCTCTGCTCCCATGAGCCACAACTGGGCAGCTGGTGGTTGTCAGGCAATAGCTCCCACCCAAGGCGTCAAAGACAAGGGATGAGGGCTGAGCAGTGGGAAGTTGCCTTGCAGTGGATGGAACCAGATTTCTCTTGCTGACAATTGGCAGGATCTAGGGATGATTCACTACTTGCTGATTTGCCTTATTTAGAAGGAAATCAAACAGAGACATCCAGAAGAATTCCCTGTCAACACAGTTGTTGTTTTGTCAATTGAACAAAAATTGAATTTCTATTAACCAGCTGTACTGCATATATAACCAAAAAAGGTAGCTTTATTTGCTGTTGAAGGGGAGCGTATGCGCCAAATGTTTGGGCTCTGCTTATATGGTAGATTGAGTGACTGACTCTCCATTTCGATAACTTGTTTTCCAATTATCTAATCATGGCTATTGTGACCTGTGGTTCAAACAAATCTATATATGATGTGCACATCTAAGTACTGTTCCTGACTTTTATTTTGTATTGATATCTTAGCTTTGTTATGGTTTATGGCCAAATAAATATAAATTTATGACTGCTACTAAATCAGCTGCCCAAAGCAGTCTGTTTCGTATTGCTAGATGATCAGGCCAACCTTGTTTTCCTGCTTCCTTAATTTCTATACTATGCTTCTGAATGGTACAGAATGAAGCTTACTTATTCTCTCATTGCTGCAACAAGGAAGGGATGCAGGCTGGTTTCACACTGAAGAACAATTTTCTTCAGCCAAGCATTTCCCTTCTACTCTTGGGGAAAGGACTGCAGGCTAGTACAACAGATCCAATTCAGAATATAAGAACATTAAGAAGAGCCTGCTGAATCAGGTCAGTTGCCCACCTAGTCCAGCCTTCTATTCTCAGTGTGGCCAACAGGATGCCTACTGGATTACTCCTTGTGCAGCTGCTCCAGGAATGTATGAAGGAAGATGTCATATGGGGAGGGACAGTAACTGGAAGTAACTGATCCTATAAACATGTACAGTGGAACCTCGGTTTATGAACACCTCGGTTTATAAATTTTCAGGTTATGAACACCGCGGACCCATCTGGAATGGATTAATTCACTCTCCATTACTTTCAATGGGAAAGTTCGCTTCAGTTTATGAACGCTTCAGTTTATGAACAGACTTCCGGAACCAATTACACCCATGCTTCGGGTTGAGTACGCTTCAGGTTGAGTACTCCGCGGACCCGTCTGGAACGGATTAATCCACTTTCCATTACTTTCAATGGGAAAGTTCGCTTCAGTTTATGAACGCTTCAGTTTATGAACAGACTTCTGGAACCAATTGTGTTCATAAACCGAGGTACCACTGTACTCAGAAGTAGGACAGGGGGAGGATTTTTTCCCATTTGCAGTGAAAGGTGAGCCTACCAAAGTAACAATTTCCAAAATGATACACAAACTGAAACACAGCCTTCCTTCTAAATTCACATCTCTCTTAAATTTACAGTAAAGGCACTCTGCTTGTCAAGACCTTTAGATGTTGTTAGAATTATGCTTTATGTTATTGTTAGAATTATGAATTATGGATCAATGCCTTGTCGTGGCGAAGGGGCTTGAATAACTCAGAGAAGCTATGAGCTATGCCATGCAGGGCCACCCAAGATGGACAGGTCATAGTGGAGAGTTTTGACTAAACGTGATCCACCTGGAGAAGGAACTGGCAAGCCACTCCAGTATCCCTGCCAAGAAAACTCCATGGACAAAGACAACAGGCATATAAAAATTATGACGCTGGAAGATGAGCCCCTCAGGTCGGAAGGCGTCCAACATGCTACTGAGGAAGAGCGGAGGACAAGTACAAGTAGATTCAGAGCTGATGAAGCGGCTGGGCCAAAGCCGAAAGGACGCTCAGTTGCGGATATGCCTGGAAGCGAAAGGAAAGTCCGATGCTGTAAAGAAAAATATTGCATAGGAACCTGGAATGTAAGAACCATGAATAGAGGTAAGCTGGATGTGGTCAAAAATGAGATGACAAGAATAAATATCGACATCCTGGGCATCAGTGAACTAAAATGGAAGGGAATGGGTGAATTCAGTTCGGGTGACTATCATATCTACTACTGTGGGCAAGAATCCTGTAGAAGAAATGGAGTGGCCCTCATAGTCAACAAAAGAGTGGCAAAAGCTGTGATGGGATGCAATCTCAAAAATGACAGAATGATCTCGATACGAATCCAAGGCAGACCTTTTAACATCACAGTAATCCAAGTTTATGCACCAACTACCGGTGCTGAAGAAAGTGAAATTGACCAATTCTATGAAGACCTACAACACCTTCTAGAAATGGCACCAAAGAAGGATGTTCTTCTCATTACAGGGGATTGGAATGCTAAAGTAGGGAATCAAGAGATAAAAGGAACAACTGGCAAGTTTGGCCTTGGAGTTCAAAATGAAGCAGGGCAAAGGCTAATAGAGTTCTGTCAAGAGAACAAGCTGGTCATCACAAACACTCTCTTCCAACAACACAAGAGACGACTCTACACATGGATATCACCAAATGGGCAGCATCGAAATCAGATTGATTATATTCTCTGCAGCCAAAGATGGAGAAGCTCTATACAGTCAGCAAAAACAAGACCTGGAGCTGACTGTAACTCAGATCATCAGCTTCTTATAGCAAAATTCCAGCTTAAAATGAAGAAAGTAGGAAAAACCACTGGGCCAGTAAGATACAATCTGAATCAAATCCCTTATGAATACACAGTGGAAGTGAGGAACAGGTTTAAGGATTTAGATTTGGTGGACAGAGTGCCTGAAGAACTATGGATGGAGGCTCGTAACATTATACAGGAGGCAGCAACAAAAACCATCCCAAGGAAAAGGAAATGCAAGAAAGCAAAATGGCTGTCCAACGAGGCCTTACAAATAGCGGAGGAGAGGAGGCAAGCAAAATGCAAGGGAGATAGGGAAAGATACAGGAAACTGAATGCAGATTTCCAAAAAACAGCAAGGAGAGACAAGAGGGTCTTCTTAAATGAGCAATGCAAAGAAATAGAGGAAAACAATAGAATGGGGAAAACCAGAGATCTGTTCAAGAAAATTGGAGATATGAAAGGAACATTTCGTACAAAGATTACCATAATCAAGGACAAAAGTGGTAAGGACCTAACAGAAGCAGAAGACATCAAGAAGAGGTGGCAAGAATACACAGAGGAATTATACCAGAAAGATATGGAGGTCTCGTACACCCCAGGTAGTGTGGTTGCTGACCTTGAGCCAGACATCTTGGAGAGTGAAGTCAAATGGGCCTTAGAAAGCACTGCTAATAACAAGGCCAGTGGAAGTGATGATATTCCAGCTGAACTATTTAAAATTTTAAAAGATGATGCTGTTAAGGTGCTACACCCAATATGCCAGCAAGTTTGGAAAACTCAGCAATGGCCAGAGGATTGGAGAAGATCAGTCTACATCCCAATTCCAAAAAAGGGCAGTGCCAAAGAATGCTCCAACTACCGCACAATTGCCCTCATTTCACACGCTAGCAAGGTTATGCTTAAAATTCTACAAGGCAGGCTTAGGCAGTATGTGGACCGAGAACTCCCAGAAGTGCAAGCTGGATTTCGAAAGGGCAGAGGAACCAGAGACCAAATAGCAAACATGCGCTGGATTATGGAGAAAGCTAGAGAGTTCCAGAAAAACGTCTACTTCTGCTTCATTGACTATGCAAAAGCCTTTGACTGTGTCGACCACAGCAAACTATGGCAAGTTCTTAAAGAAATGGGAGTGCCTGATCACCTCATCTGTCTCCTGAGAAATCTCTATGTGGGACAAGAAGCTACAGTTAGAACTGGATATGGAACAACCGATTGGTTCAAAATTGGGAAAGGAGTACGACAAGGTTGTATATTGTCTCCCTGCTTATTTAACTTATATGCAGAATTCATCATGCGAAAGGCTGGACTAGATGAATCCCAAGCAGGAATTAAGATTGCCGGAAGAAATATCAACAACCTCAGATATGCAGATGACACAACCTTGATGGCAGAAAGTGAGGAGGAATTAAAGAACCTTTTAATGAGGGTGAAAGAGGAGAGCGCAAAATATGGTCTGAAGCTCAACATCAAAAAAACCAAGATCATGGCCACTGGTCCCATCACCTCCTGGCAAATAGAAGGGGAAGAAATGGAGGCAGTGAGAGATTTTACTTTCTTGGGCTCCTTGATCACTGCAGATGGTGACAGCAGTCACGAAATTAAAAGACGCCTGCTTCTTGGGAGAAAAGCAATGACAAACCTAGACAGCATCTTAAAAAGCAGAGACATCACCTTGCCGACAAAGGTCCGTATAGTTAAAGCTATGGTTTTCCCAGTAGTGATGTATGGAAGTGAGAGCTGGACCATAAAGAAGGCTGATCGCCGAAGAATTGATGCTTTTGAATTATGGTGCTGGAGGAGACTCTTGAGAGTCCCATGGACTGCTAGAAGATCAAACCTATCCATTCTTAAGGAAATCAGCCCTGAGTGCTCCCTGGAAGGACAGATCGTGAAGCTGAGGCTCCAATACTTTGGCCACCTCATGAGAAGAGAAGAATCCTTGGAAAAGACCCTGATGTTGGGAAAGATTGAGGGCACTAGGAGAAGGGGACGACAGAGGACGAGATGGTTGGACAGTGTTCTCGAGGCTACGGACATGAGTTTGACCGAACTGCGGGAGGCAGTGGAAGACAGGAGTGCCTGGCGTGCTATGGTCCATGGGGTCACGAAGAGTCGGACACGACTAAACGACTAAACAACAACAACAGAATTATGCTATAACTATGCACATGATCGCAGAGTTAGTTTCTTTCCCCTCGCAGAATGAGTAATATCCAGTCTACCAAATAGATGAATTAACGAGGGTTTTAAAGAAAAACAACAACGAAGAGGAAAGGAATTTTTGCTCGTTAGCTTTTTCACATACTGGCTCCTCTGCAGCATTCATGACCCAGCGCTGAACTTTCAGTTTCAATCTCTCTGAATGAAGAGCACCCATCAGGTCAAACACAGCTTTGTCGGCAGGAGCGGGGGTGGGGGGATGTGGAAAAACTTCTAGATAGAACTAAGGATGAAACCATCACAATCGCTCTCACTCATGACCTTATATTTTCTGGCTTTCCTTTGGCAGGTTTCTCTGTTGGCCCAGAGGGTAACAGCACCTTGACTCAGTGGGCTGCAAATCCTTTTTACGCTAGGTAATGAATCTTTGCTGGCTTGAAAGTAAAGAAATGAGGTTGCTGACCTACGAGTTGAGAATGGGTTTAGTGGGATTTCTCTATTGAAAAGCTAGGAATAAGACACCACCACTGCAAATAATATTTTATTAGTATTAGTGTTGTTGTTGTTGTTGTTTTATTTATACCCCGCCCATCTGGCTGGGTTTCCCCAGCCACTCTGGGCGGCTTCCAACAGAGGACTAAAAACAGAATGAAACTTCAAACATTAAAAACGTCCCTAAACAGGGCTGCCTTCAGATGTCTTCTAAATGTCAGGTAGTTGTTTATCTCTTTGACATCTGATGGGAGGGCATTCCACAGGGTGGGCGCCACTACCGAGAAGGCCCTTTGCCTGGTTCCCTGTAGCTTTGCTTCTCGCAGTGAGGGAACCACCAGAAGGCCCTCGGAGCTGGACCTCGGTGTCTGGGCTGAATGATGGATGTGGAGAAGGCTGAATGATGGATGTGGGTGGGGTTGGTGATGCTCCTTCAGGTATACTGGGCCGAGGCTGTTTAGGGCTTTAACGGTCAGCACCAACATTTTGAATTGTGCTCGGAAACGTACTGTACTCAGTAAAAATCTCTGCTTAGCTTTTTTTCAAAGATCAGGTTCTTTCAAAGCAGTCTTAGCAAAATCATATTGAAAATTCCGAAGTTTGCTTTGGTTTAATATTTCACATTCCTGTAATGGCTTTAGGCTGCTGGCAATATGGGTCGGGGCTGCTAGACCAGGAACAAAGTGCAGGCCAGTGGCTCACCCAGAAGCGGCTTGCGGGATGGGGCAGAGGTGCTACTCTGGCTTCCCAGCAAGTGGGCATTTGTTGCTTAACAGGCGGGGTAGGACCAAGATGGTGGGGAGGTTGGCATGGTGCAAACACGCTGGCAGAGCAAATCTGGTGCATCTGCTGGTGCATATAGAGTGTGCCAACCTCTATGCCACCCTACCATGGCCCTCCTCATAAGCAATAGTGGCCCAATCCCAAATAGACTATCTCAGAGACTCCACTGAGATTCTGAGTTTGCCGCCCTGGTTAGTGAAGAATGCCTTTGTGGGGATGTTTCAAGGAAAAGGAATTGTCCATGTACTTTCCTCGCATTTGTGTATTCAGTGGAAGAGTTTTGCCCACCAGCTGGCTGCAGAATCTATTGTCACTGTACTTTTTAAAAATGCAGTGCTCTCGTAGAAATTTTCATGCAAGCTCACATAAAAATGCTTAGCTAAATTATCCTTCCCTTTTGCTCCGTGTAATGAAGCACATATTTCATTCCAGCCAGCGAGCTGCTAATTTTCCAAGAGCAAACAGCAGGAATTTATATATTACAATAAGAAGCCACAGCCTGCCCCTATGATCTAGTAATAGTGTATGTGTGTTATTTTGTGTGTGTGTGTGTGTGTTTGTGTGTGTGTGTGTGTGTGTGTGAGAGAGAGAGAGAGAGAGAGAGAGAGAGAGAGAGAGAGAAGGGCAGGGAGGGAGCATTCCATCATGGGTGAATCTCAGCATGAATTTGCTTTAATTCTTCGCAGTGAAAAAGATATTTTGTGAGTTAACCATATTGCTTGAGTGGTGCCTGAAAATCAACTATTGCGATTTTCATTCCTTAGGACCATCTCCTAAATTGTGTCAAGTACAAGGCATTTCACACAGGGAAACAGATGTGGAAGGGAAGGAGAGCTTGTGCTAAGCAGGAATGTCCCTGCCATTGCTTCAGTTGCACATATACATGCCCTGTTACAGGCTGCGATCTTAATCCCACATGTTGTGAGCTGCCCTGAGATTTATTTAGGGTGGTATACAAATTGAATGAATGAATAATAATGATAATACCCAGGAATAAGCCCGATTGAATTCAGTAAGAGTTACTTCTGAGAATACATGAGGAACTTTGCACTGTTAGTTGCAGTAGGTCATAAGAATTTATGCCACAGAAAATGTGTTTTGAGAAGGGATTTGAAGGAAATAATAGGTGTGTGGTCATGCAGTCCACTGTTTCCTCAACCCACCATCCCAACTTTGCAATATAGGGCAATAACACTAGCCTCCCTTATCCTGCTGTGGTACTGATATATCTTGTGTGTGTGAAGTGCTCTGCCAATAAGAAAAAGTGCTTTATGCTCACTAACAGAAATGATGGCCTTGTAATGCCTCCGTACAGTTTAAGGTTGGAAATTAATCCTTGCCTTCAAATCATGGGGTGGATGACTCTGCAATACTTCCCTTCCCCCCCCAGCGGTCTCAGGTTTCCCAGGCTGCCGCAGTCAGAAGACGACTCTTCTCAAGACGGGCCGCACCTGTTTGAACTCTAGGTCCTCCCTCCGTTTTTCTGCCCAGGTGTTTCTTTTGTCGCCCCACATGATAACAATCTGCAGGTGCGTCGAGCTGTTGGCAGGCAAGGCAGATATTTCCACGTGATTCAGTGAGGAAGGAAAGGCTTAATCTACAAGAATGTAAAACACAGCAAGATATCAGCTGCTCGTTTAAACTCCCCCATTTCCTGAAATATAGCTTGTTCTGTCTTTTTGCCAATGCAGCTGGGAATACGAGCTCCGTCTTCTAAGGCTGCCTCCGTGGGGACCTGGAACACTGAACTTCTAACGCCTGCTCCTTGGGGCCAGCTGGGTTGGGGAGCACCAGAGCCGATATTTGTTTTCCTGGGGGCAATCTTGACTCATGTAAAGAGAAGGACCAGTTTTCAATTTCCCTGAAATAACTAGCTGGCTATTTTTATTTTTCCTTCATAGAAACTATTCCTGTACATGTCCTTCCATTTTAAAAAAGGATGCCCAGGAGCATAATAGGGATGTCAAAACTGCTCTGAGAGAAGCCGTTTGCTTATCTGCTAAGCATTATTCAGGACCTCACCCTACCTATGGCTTTATTTATGGAAATGGGTTAGTGATTTTCCAAAAAATAAAAAAATGCAAGTTGATTGCTAAGACTAAATGGCAGTGAGGCTTTGAAGAGGGGAGAGCGATGACTTTCAAACTCCCTTTTATGAAATAACTTTACCTTTTTTTCAACGGTGCTACCATGTTAATATGAAATACTTTTGATCAGGGGAAATAGTTCTATGATTTCCAGTCCAGTTTTATTTGATGTGTAAAGCCCCATCTATAATAATGCCAGATATTTCTTAACGATTGCTTGTCACACTTGGTTCCTCCATTGCCTCCAGAATAAAGGCTTTTGGCTTTTGGAAGGAACAAAATTGGTTTTGTTTTTAATTTTACCATCTACAACCATTATAGAAATGTTAATAGGATGTGAGACTGTGATGTACAAATATTGATCATAGCTTAATGAAATTGCATCATCATTAGTTTTTTGTTTGATTCCAGTCAGAAACTGGGATTCTCTGACCCTACTGGTTGGGGGTCCTAAACAGGAAAAAGCCCAACTTGAGCCTGCAGAGAAAGCACTCTATTCAGGTGGCCCAATTTCCTGTGGACAACCAAAAACTAATACTCACCTGCAGAGTCTAAGTCCTTCCTTTCTGCTGTAAATGGTCAGGATACCTGAGACAAATCTTCCCGCACACGGCTGAATTATTTTTGAATTATGTAACATAAAGGTTAATGAAACTGTCCTTGGTTTGTTTGTTTTTAAATCTGTGTTTCTAATAAAGGGATTGAAGCTGCACAGAGGTGGAGCCCTTCAAAGTGCTCCTCCCCCTGGACACCCCCCCCATTCCAATACCATGCCAAGAAAAGCCGATTTCTGTGGTATGCATAAATCATGCAAATTGAAATAATTAGCATAATTTCACACTTTGCATAATTCATCCTGGTTTTGATAGACATGAAAGGGAGAGGGACACTGAAGCCCGGCCATTGTAAATGTTGTTCACCCACCCCACCCCTTTGGCTTCTGAGATTTCAGCAGGCATCCCTTGAAATGCAAATGAGCAGCTTCAGAGAGGCAGTTCTTAGGTACAATTTACTTTTAATCAGATGACAGTCCTTTTGAAAAGCTTTACATTCCTAGGTGGAATCTATCCTGTTGTCTTTATGTATTCACATCCCACTTTTCTTCCATCATGGAATTCAAGGTCCCAGGAATTTTTTCATCCAAGTATGGAGCAGACCCAGAAAACCTTTCACCTTTAGACCAGGGGATCTTTATCCCGCCCCCCCCCATGCCCTGTGGGCCAATTGTGGCCAGTGGGAGGGACACACCCACTTGCCAATTACCTGACATCACAGTGATATCAGGTCACATGCTTTTGCCCATGTGGTTTGAAAGCAGTGAGCAAAGATACCACACTTTGCAGTCCCCAGAAATCAGCTGTCCATACACTAACTCTGAGTCGTGAAAAGCCTAATTCTGCGGGTTTCATCCCATGGTGTCATGTCACTAGCTCAAAACCTGGAAGCCTTGTTTTAAACTTTGTACCAAAGAATCAAGTTGCAGAGCTGAGTTATATTATAACAGGGTTGCAGAGCATAAGAAAGTGATCCTGTGTAAAGCAAACCAACCAGTGATCCCTTGTTCAACTAAGTTCCCCTCTACCAACGGGTCTGCATCTGTCTCACCCACATTGAGCCACTGGAGGAGGAAGAGGAGTGCAGGGGGAGCGTACTGCCCCTGGCAGCGCGATCCCAGTGGGGTGCCATTGCGGCTGCCCCCTGCCCCTGCTGGGCACCATGCCCCCCGCAGGCGGTGTGCCACGCCCCCAGGACACACGCCAGCCCCGTCCTCGCCTGCTCTCCAACCCCCGGTGCCACTGAGCTTCAGTTTGCTAGCCTTTCTCTAGACTCTAGACACGTCTTCTGAGATGCTCAGTAGGAAGAGGAGGTTCTGTAGGTTTTAATACATGTTCATTCCAAAGACTTTGGAAATACATCTATTGGAACAATTACCTCAAAATGGATCTACATCCAGGTAGATGGTTTATAGGCTGTCAGGGCCACACTGCTGGTTTAGATTTGAGGAATTACTGTAGGAGAACAAGGCAGGTTCTATTTTTGACGTTTCAGCTATGAGACCACTTGTACGTTATGACCCAGCTTGATTTACTGTAAGAAAAAAGAGTGCTGTAATTTGTAAAAGACATTTATTACATGCGTGTTTTGTTTTTTTAAAAAAACAAAATTGCTTAGTGTCTCTGTCCATCCCCATCTGGTTTTATTTTATTCTCACTCTAGTCACATATGAAATTTTGCTTAGCTGTCTTCATTTTCCTAGTCAATCTTGATTAATGACCTTCAAAGTAAAAATAATTGGCCAGCATCAGGCTTGTTTTATAACTCTTGTTCGCAAAGAATGTGAAAGGCTGGAAAATGAGCCCAAACAGAAGGAATGCATTACGTTAGCCTTTGAGAAAGAGCAGTCCACCAGTTGCGTTTCACTGTATATTTTTATAACAGGCGCCTCCTTGACCGTCCATGATATTCCTGATACGTCCTGCCAAAAACCCGATGTCTGCTTCATCAGACTGACCAGGTCACCTCTTAGTTCTCATGCAGCCCTGTCTCCAATGGTCACATCAAGCAGAGAAAATAACAATAATGTTAATGCCTAAGTGTTGAAGTCTGCCGTGTACTCTCTAGGGATCATCCTGTCAGACTTACAGTGGGACTTAATTCTGGGTATGCAAGCCCAGAATCCAACAGACTTGCTGCTTATTCTGGTGGATTTTAACAGAATGCCGTGGATTGTGGCCAAAAGTATAATACTCTGAAATCCATCCTCGCTCTTCAATGAGGAGCTGAAATAGGTGGCAACAGCCCTTTTTCTAGTGTGTGATTTCAGTAATTCAAATAGTTCGAGGGCAAACCACTCCCTTGCCATTGGATACAATGAAATTACAATAACTATTTTTTAAAAAAATTTAGAGTGGAGAACTAAATAAGGCAGTGCAGCCACCACACAGTTAAAGCTCATTTAAAGCACTTGACTTTCTCCAAAGAATCATGGGAACTGTAATTTACCTCCTCACAGTGCTACAGTTTCCAGCACCCTTAACCAGCCACACTTCTCAGGATTCTGGGGAAGACGTGCTTTAAATGAACTTTTAATGTATGGCATGTGGCATGTGGCATGTATGCAGCCTCATTCGTTTTAGGAAGGGAATTGCCTATAGGAATATAGGCATTTGGGGGGAACCAATGGTTTATCCCCCCCCCAAAGATGCTTGTCATATAATGAAGGGCCCTGTCTCACCAAAGATGAGCTGGGAATGTACTTGGTCTGATAGCCTGAAGAGCCATTGCCAGTCAGTGTGGAGTCTACATTAGATAATACTGAGCTATATGGATCTATGGCAGGCATCCCCAAACTTCGGCCCTCCAGATGTTTTGGACTACAATTCCCATCTCCCCCGACCACTGGTCCTGTTAGCTAGGGATCATGGGAGTTGTAGGCCAAAACATCTGGAGGGCCGCAGTTTGGGGATGCCTGATCTATGGTCTGAACTCAGTACAGTTTCCCATGGTCCTAAGAAGCATCTCCCCCATTAGTCAATCGGACTGATATATATATAGAGAGAGGTGTTCCTTCAAGTATTTAGTCCAGTGGGAAGAAACCAGATTATTATCTCGCCTACCTGTCATGGAAGAAATTTGACAGTGTGTGGGCTGCCCAGCTGTCCACCACCTGACACCACAATGGTGTCAGGTGATTATCATGATTTCAAAGCACCACACAGGACTTCCAATCCTTATCAGCAGGTTTGAAGGCACCACCTATTAGCTTGCTGGTGCAGCCAATCCAACAGGCTTGAAGTCATTGCCTATTAACTGATGGACAGTGACTTCAAGCCTGCTTTCTGCAGGGATCAGCTGTGCAATCAAGTTCTCCACTAGTTCCCCACTCAGTTGGGCAGCTGAACCAGTCACATATCTACCTGTCTTGCATCTGATGTCACAGATGTCTTCACAGGTGATGTGGTTTGGGGCAAATAGCCTCATGGTCCAAAGTGGGACCTGTGCAGGGCAAAATCTGGCCTGCACACTGAAGGTCTCTCACCTTCGACTTAGCACAATATTGTCCACTTCAACTGATAGCAATCGTAGGCTGCCACATCCATCTAGCACACAATTTTGTGATCACAACACAGCATAAGTAGTTTTATGATGTACCTGTCTAAATATGTTCCCAAACATATTCTTTTGGGATATAGCAATACATGGCAATATAACTCCTCCTTTCTCCAGAGCCACAAGAAAAATGAATGAAAATATTATCACCCATTTTTCACAAACCTATGCGAATCAATTGTTGATAGGGTCAAAAATGCCTTGGGCCCTTTCTGTTCCGATTCCCTCTCCTCTCCCCTTTTAAAAGTTAAGGCACAACGGCACACACAAAAAATAATTAATGGAGGAGAATGTTATGTCTGTGCCATTCTTTTTTCAGAGCACTGTAATTACTGTATTTCACGTAGTCCTTTAATTACACAGTTGTTCCGATTAAAATTCAATGGCATTTCTCAAAGAGAAAGTGCTTTCCTATCCATACGGCTTCTCCCGTAAATTGGCATCTTGTGTTGTTGTTGTTGGGTTGCTGTTTTTTTTTTAATAAATAAAAAAGGTCTGAAATGCTAACATTCACCTTCCTTCTAACTGACTGAAATGCCAGGGAGCTGCACAGAATCTTTAAACAGACCTCCCACATTCTTGATGGGATGTTTTCGATCAGAGTGATCCACAAATATTATCATTCAATGACAATACAGTTTCATCAAGGTACGTCTCTATCCACAGGATGCAAGCCCCACACAACAGACGGAAAATTTGGCGCAGTGAAGTGCATACTGCATGTGTTACTTACTGGTTATTGCGGTGGTCATACCGAGTCCCGTATGGCACTGTATTAACGAATAGCATGCAAGCACCTTCTGTTGAAACATCTGCGTCAGGGAAATTTCAGGCAGTATTCCAATTTTTTTTCCCCTCCCTGTAATGCTCTGGACCAAATTTTCTTCAGGACTATAAAATCTGGCAGGCAGCGTTGTTGTGCATGATTTTTTAATAAACCGGGACATGCCTTTGTTGGAAGAGTGAGGAAAAGGGCTCTTTTGAGACTTCTTTCTGTTACAGAAAGTTCAGAAAACATATGACATCTCACGAAATAGCATCCCGCCACTTTCTCCTCTCTCTTGCTCCTTCCAAGCATGAGACTTTCTGCTTCTTTAGATTTATGTGGAGATCTGCTGTTTTGAACTATGTTTTCCACTATGAAGTTATTCACTGCAATGAATGGGAAGTGTGCAACAGTTCTCCCATTCATTCCAGGGGAACTTGGGCAGCAGACCTTCATCAGAATATTGCCTTTTTTAATCACTGCCTAGAAGCGCAGTGATATGCACTCAGAGTTTTATATTTTATTTTTAAAAAGCTTTCAACAAATGTTCCAGTCAGTCATAATAGGTATCTTATCTAATGCTCGCTTGTTTCTGTGTAGCTCCCCCCTCCCTTGAAAACTTTCAGTTAATAGCTTAATTTAGAGCAATGTTTCATTTTCCTTCTTACAGGTGGCGAATATTACCAAGCGCATTTCAGCCAAACTAAACAATTGAAGCTGTTATTCTTGGAAATCATCTTGAAAGGCAAAAGGTTTATATCTCAGACAGCCTGACAAGTAAAAAGAAAGAAAAGAAGAGAGCAAGACTAAAATTGGACCCCCAAAGTCAAATTATCATACAGGTTTCAGCTTGTACCTATATTTTGTTTTCGTTTTTACAAATTTTATTTATAGTTTTCATTACAATTCACATTTCGTTGAATATCGCCACACCACATTGACTACCCTTCCCCCACTTCCATAGTTCCATTTCTTTATCCATTAAGGCTCCATATTCTATTTTCCCCTTTTATTCAAATTCCCCCTTCCCCCTATAGTTTTAAAAGTTCAAACTGCTTAATTTAAATTAATCCTGCTAGCACTTCGTCCTGCTTTACACAATTCTCCAGATATGCCGCAAACGTTTTCCATTCTTCCCCCTGAAAACTCCCATCTTCCTGATTTCTTATTCTGTTGGTTGAATTTGCTGATTCTGCATATTCCATTCGTTTTATCTGCCACTCCTCCTTTGTCGGAATTGTTCTCTCTTCCCCCCCATCTTTTCCTTTTGTACCATAAATTCATAGATTTTTGGCAGCATCCATCCTTTTATCTGTCCAATAAGAATGTAAGAGGAGCCTGCTGGATTAGGCCAATGGTCCATCAAGTCCAGGATCCTATTCTCACAGTGGCCAATCAGATGCTTATGGAAAACATGCAAACAAGATTCGAGCACAAGAGCATTCTCCCCTCCTGAGCTTTCCAGCCACTAATATTCAGAAACATCACTCGCTCCAGCTGCTGAGGCAGAACATGCCCATCAAGGCTAGTATTCACGACGCACCAGACAGTTCTTCCCATCACATTTTTGTTAATATTTATTCTATCAAATTTGTATTCCAAGCTTCCTCCCAAAGAAGCCCAGGGAACCTTTGCAAGCTCTTGCATTTGTGGATGCTAGTTCTTAATATCCAGGTAGATACCAACTCTTCAAGGGACAAATTTTAAAAAGTATTAAAGCACAGCAAGAGCTGGGGGTGGTATTAAAAGAAGGAATATTAAAGGGAGCCACTAGACCAGCGGTGTCCAAACTTTTTTCAAAGAGGGCCAGATTTGATGAAGTGAAGAGCCGTGGGGGCCGACCAAAGTTGTTGGGCCTTTTTTTAGGACTGAAGTCGTCGAGCTTCTTTTAGGATTGAAGTTGTTAAGTTTTTTTTTTAGGATTTTACCTCAGGAAATAAACTGCCACAGGGGCCAGATTAAACCGACCGGCGGGCCGGATTAGGCCCCCGACAGGGACTTTGGATGTGCCTGCCTTAGACCACCTGGTTGGATTCACTGCAGTGTGGATTCCTCAAAAGGACTGTGTCCCCATCTGTCCATTAGTCCAGGGAGAGTGGATCAGGACTATTCACAGTGTTAGGGCATAAATATGTCTTATGCGCTGTTTTTGCACAGAAGCTGCAGTTAGTTCCCGATGAGTTTCAGGCATTCTGCAAAAACAGTCCTTGGAACAGAAGACGCTTAGTGCTGTAAGAAGCAAAGGTAACCGTCTTTTATGAACTGGAATGTTTGCTAATAGATAACCAAACTGCACAAAGTGCCTATGCCCAAACTCTTCTTCCTGCAAACTCTTCCATCTGCACATTTTGAGCACCTGGCAATTCTGTAGCAAAAGCGCCGAGTTGAAGGTTACTGGCATCTCCCTTTTGTCAGGATGTGCTGCCACGGAGCTGCCTTTGCGTTCTGCCTGGTCTCCAATTGCGTGTGCGTGCGCTCACATGACCGCGGCCCATCTGCTGCCCTCTGCGGCATGTATAGAAAGGCAGCATATGGACCAGACAGCAAGCACACAGAAGGCAGAGAGGTAGGGAAGAAGGTCTGAGTATTCCTCTTGCTACCACATGCCTGGCTGTTACTGAGCAATTTTAATGATAACAAGCGAAGCTTTTCTTTCTCAAACACAAAGAAGCACGGCCTTAAACCAAAAGGAGGAAGAAGCGGAAGGACAGACAGATTTTGATCATGCTAAGGGCAAATCCAGTTTGTCCTTCACAGGTTCACGTGGGGGGGGGGGAAACTTCCCTCGAGTCTGTGAAGCAATAATGAAGCCATTACACAACACCTGAAAAACACAAAAATGCAAACCAGAAAAGCATTCTGTGACAAACGTTGCAGCTTTAAACAAACGGGGAGTGGGTTTTGCCCTTACGACACTGTTTCCTGAAATGCAACCTTTTTATTTATTTATTTCCTCTCATATGAAATAGCAGCAGCCAGTCACTTAAATAGGAGACAATAAAAGGCTAGGCATCAGTTCCATGACAATGACATGGTCTTCAGGTCACGTCTGGAAGACAGACATCTTGCTGGCGTTAAGCAGGTCTGGGCCTGGTTAGCTGCTGGATGGAGCAGGACCTCAGAATCCCATCTATGTCACCTCAAATTCCATCCTAGAACTGTGGTATATAAGTATAGTAAGTACATTAGTAAATAACTTAATATTGAGGGGAAATGTCCTTCTTAAATTCCCCATGGAATAGTGGTACAGTATATTTTGCTATATGTTCTTGAGGGGAAGAGAGAAATTCTTCAACAGTTTAGATGTAGGTAAGCATCTGTCAGAAATAACTTTTCTGGAATATTTCAGCTCACTGAATGGTGAATGAATACTCTTACTGTGTATTGGTGGATGAACAGAGAGCCTTGAGTGAAGAGAAGAAGGAGATGAGTACTAGGAAGAGTGGGACCAAGCCCCTTACATCAATGATATTAAAATAATATTCAACAATAATCAACCTGGAGTCATACTTGCATCCAAAATCCATGGATGGCAATTTTGAGAGGTGACTGTGTATGCTGGGGAGTGCTGTTTCACCAAATATTCTCAAGGTGAGGGTTGATGTTCACAAACAGTTCAGCAGGCACTCAGTTTAATAACAGAACACCAGACATTTCGAAAGCATAGCCCTTTTTTTTTGTTTTCCTAATGTTCTTATAGATATCCAGTCAGTATAAAGTTTCCCCAACCTGCCTCTTAAATCTTCCATTTCCAAAATGCTTTCCTTCCTTCTGGAGAAAAGGTTTATTGGCATTATATTTACTTTACAAAGGCAGAAAAGGAAAATGATTTTCAGCCAGTCATGGTTTTCTGCTGGGCCCGTTTACAAATCTATATCACTTTCATTTGTAGTTGTCAATGTCATGCCGTTTAGTCCAGATGAGAAATGAACCTTTAAACTCTGAAATCTGCTGATGTTAGACACTGATTAAATGAATACTTCAAATGCTCATACTGCCTTGAGCAATGTACTGCATGGGGTGACTTCATCTTTGTACTCCCCTTTCCTGAAAAAAAGGATTTAACAAAGATTCACTGAGGGTAAGTAAAGATTATTGCTCTCCATGGCTGACTAAAGAGGGTTTTGCTTTTTTAGTGTATCTACTTGCAGATTCCCTGGTACGATTTGCATTTTATATTTTGGAAAGTCTCTCTGGTTTCTGCATTAGTGGTGTTAAGGAAGCTTCCTTCTACTGAAGCCTCTCATTGGTCCTTCTAGCTCAGTATTGTTTACACTTACCAGCAGCAACTCTCTGGCATTTTAGACAGGGGGTCTTCAGCAGTCCTACCTGCGCCAGGTATAGAGGTTGGGATCTTCTGCATGCACTATGGCCTTTGCCCTTCCGAGCTGCATCTGGGGCTCTCTTCAAGCTCTCTTTCTCTTCAGAATGGGCATAGATTTCCCCGCTTACAGTCTTCATCATAGCAGAGTTCAGGTACTCGCCTGACATGGCAAGTTGACAGGGGCATGCAGGCATGTGCTGTGGCTGCTCTTCATACTCCACACGAGAACTGGAAAGGGTTTTTAACTGCATTGATGAGTGAATGCACTTAGAAACCCCCTGCAAGTGGGGGTATCTAACTCTGGGTATCATGGCTTTTGATTGTGAGGCGAGTTTCTAAGGTCATTTCCAGGTGGTCTGTTTCCTGAGCATTCACCCTGATTTCTTTGCAGGGAGATCAGGTGTTATTGGCTATTTGTGGAGCATTTGTTCTGATTTGCTTATAGGGAGGTTAGACAGCATTCCTTTGAGCAAATCCTACCCCACACTTTCCAGAGCATCTTTCCCCATCACTTTCCTTATTGCAAAAAGTCTAATTGTTTGGGAAAGCCAAAGTTTGTTGGACAAGCTATCCAAATCATCTTTGATTGATTTTGCTAGTACGTGATAGAATCATGCCCCATAATAGTGACAGTCCAGAAACTGCCTACATGTATTTTGTTTAGACATGTTTAAAGAACCCCTTGAGATTTTCACACTCCTCACACCAAGATCCAAAGCCCAGCCCTAGAGGCTGGGGGTATTATGAGTGAAACTTGCATGTGCAGTGCTCCTTCGCCTTATCCCTGCTTTTACTCATTGCATATCCAGGCTTGAGTCTTGTCCAGATTGTAATCTATCTATATACAGTGGTACCTCGGTTTATGAACACAATTGGTTCTGGAAGTCTGTTCATAAACTGAAGCGTTCATAAACTGAAGCAAACTTTTCCATTGAAAGTAATGGAAAGTGGATTAATCCGTTCCAGACGGTCCGCAGAGTACTTAAACTGAAGCGTTCATAAACTGAAGCGAACTTTCCCATTGAAAGTAATGGAAAGTGGATTAATCTGTTCCAGACGGGTCCGCGGAGTACTTAAACTGAAGCGTTCATAAACTGAAGCATGGTGTAATTGGTTCCGGAAGTCTGTTCATAAACTGAAGCGTTCATAAACTGAAGCGAACTTTCCCATTGAAAGTAATGGAAAATGAATTAATCCGTTCCAGATGGGTCCATGGTGTTCATAAACCGAAAATTCATAAACCGAGGTGTTCATAAACCGAGGTTCCACTGTATATAGGGCTCTTTCAGTATTACTCTAAAGAGCAAACAGACTCTGCGTGGGAGATCCGAGGCCAAAAACTTAAAAGAAGCCACAGAAAGGGGATGCAGGGGTAGATCATAGAATCATAGAGTTGGAAGAGACCACAAGGGCCATCCAGTCCAACCCCCTGCTAAGCAGGAAACACCATCAAAGCATTCTTGACATATGCCTGTCAAGCCTCTGCTTAAAGAAGGAGACCCCACCACACTCCTTGGTAGCAAATTCCACTGCTGAACATCTCTTACTGTTTGGGCAATACCACAGGAGTTGTGGGGGTTCCAACCCTTTTCTCACATCCCACAATCCTATTTGCAAAGCAGGGGAATAAAGACAAGGACCTGGAACACTGGATAAACACACTTTTACCTGTGCTGTTGCCCCAAGCTGATTAGCTTTGCCTGTCTCCACTCCATCTCATGCTGTTTGGATGCTTTGAGGTTTGTTGGTTTGTTTAAGTCAATAAAGCATGGCTCTCCTCTAATGCCTAGGATGCTGCATAGCAGCACACCGGGCCACAAGAATCCCCTGGGAAGTGTGGTTTCCTGGAAGGTTACTCACAATGCATCAGTAGAAAATGAGGAACCTCCTTCCCTTCCTTCTTACTACCATTAGAATCAGTGCTGGACCACCAGTAAAAGGAAGGAAGGAAGGAAGGAAATTGATGGACCAGTGGGAATTTGGGTATGTAGTCATGGGGATTTAGGAGTTTAAATGGGTAGAAGACTCAAGTTGGCTTGGAAATAAACTGAATTATCCCCCAATTTAGTGGGGAAGTAGCTTATCTTATTCCCAATAAATGCCAATAAAAAGTCAGGGGGGTCTCACCCATCACTGGGTGTTGCTGCTGCTTTTTCTGTTTTTTTGAAGTTTGATTATTTTATAGAGATATTTGTTTTTACTGTTGTTGTTTTTAGAAAATATTACATTGCTGGAGAGGTGAGGTACCGTATACATAAGTTCGAAATAAATAATTGAGTTCCATTAAAGGAATACTGCTAGTGGTTCTGTGTGTCAAGCAGAATAAAATACATAAAGGGGAGCTCTGGAGATGATTATATTCTCTCCCGGAATCCCTTTTCCAGATGTTACAAGCTTGGCACGTTGCCTTGGTTAAGTGTCAAGCCTGCTTTGGGTTTGCTTGTCTTTCTTTTTCAGCTTTGCCCCGGTGGTCTCAAAGAGTTACTGGAATACTTGTTGGACGTGTTTTGTATCAGTGTGTACACCAGTCGTGACATTGAGAAGAAACAGGTAGAGGAAAGGAAGGGGCGGTCTGGATTCTGTCTTGCTTAATTCTGATAGCAGTCGCCCTGTCTGCATAAGCAGCCCTGGAGCTTTCCTTAAGTCCTTCTTTGGCTCCTTTCTGTGCTTTTTGCCTTCGTGCACTGTAATCTCTCCTTCCATCCCACACCCATTCACTTCTTGCTCCCAAGGGAGGGGGCTGTCAAAACTCCTTATCTGTTGATGAATGGAAGGAATTTCTGTTTCCACTGCCTGAAACTGGTCAGAGCTATTCTGCACAATACTTGGTCAAGCAAACCAGAATAATAAGTAAGAGAGAGAGTGTGTGTGTTTGTGGCCATCACAGGGCCCTAGCTCAGTAGAAGATCATCTGCCTTGCATGCAGAAGGTCCCAGGTTCAATCCCCAGCATCTCCAGGTTGCATTGGAAGAAAAACTCCCTGCCTAAAATCCTAGAGAGATGCTGCCAGCAGACAATACTGAGCTAGATGGACCAAAGGTCTGACTAAGACAGCTCCCCCTGTTCCATAGTTATAATCCATCTTGTTAAAAGGAACAGTGGGAGGAAGGAGGGGTCTCTGGCTGCAATCCTGTACACACTTACTGGGACTAAGCCCCAATGAACTCAAGGAGACTTACTTCTGAGCAGAAATGTGTGTGTGGTGCATGGTCAGGGCAACAGAGGCAGGGCCCCCAAGCTGGCTTATCGTTGAAAGCACAAATTACACAACCAATGCAGTAGAAATCCAAGAGTGTAAAAGCTAATAAAACTAACAGAAGAAGAGTCGATACTTTAAAACCAAAAACAACACAGCTGGGGCAGAAAGAGGCAGCCTTAGTTCCAAAAACTATCTAAGGCTCTGCAGGTAATAATTGGCACTTTGAATCACACCTGGAAAAGAACTGGAGTCAAGAGCAGACTATTCTAAACTGGAGGAATGTGCTCTGCAAAGCAGGTGCCAGAAATCCCTCTAGCCACTGCAATTTGCAGTTTCCAGACACTTATCACAGGCAGCCTCCAGTAGATCTTCACTGAGATCCAATCAAAGAGAGAGTCCCAAGTGCAGACAGCTGTAGAGTGCCAAGTTCAGTCTACAGTATCTCCATGAAGGGTTTGGAGAGACCCCACCTGAAACCCTGAAGAGACCCTGGTCATCAGTGTCAACACTGAGGAGCTGGACGAACCCCTGACTCAGTCCCTATGTTTCTATGCATGTAGCCTTTATGCCGGGGGCGGGGAACCCTTTTTAGCCAGAGGACTACATTCCATTCTGTACAACCTTCTGGGGGCTACTTGCCAGTGGTGGGTGAGGTCAGGATCAAAACCAGCTCACCCCTCTCTATCCATCGTCCAGACACAGAAAAGACAACATCACAATTCAATGGCTCTTCCTGCCCTGATGAAACACTCGTGGAGAGTGCGAAACAGGGGGTGGTTGTGGCCTGGGTAGAGGGAATGTGCCTTTGGAGACTCCCAAAGGCCAGGCAGAGAGATTCCAAGTGCTACATGTGGCCCAGGGCTTGCAGTTTTGCATGGAAGTTGGTGCAGAATCTTCCTGAATTTACTAGAACTTACTAGAACATTCTGGTACTTTCTCAACAAAACATGCCCACAGCTGTTGTTTTTCTCTGAGTCTTGTGAGAACTCAAGGCCAGTCATGTGAGAACTCAAGGCCAGTGCTCAGAGATAGAGTGCCACTGAGTTCCTTATCCTTCTTTCTCTCTTTACTTTCGTTTCTCTATATACTGTGGGGTTGGGGTTTTTTTTGCTTCTGTAACTGGATGCGCTATCGAAAAAAGGTTTTGTTTTTTTGGGCCTTACTGGGAATCTAGTAAGTTCCGGTGTGCTTTTAAGCCTCAGTTAAACTCTTACTGAAGAACTCTGCGGCCTGTGTGTGCCCCCCCCAATCTCTCCATGGAGTGGACTCTGCTGGTTTTTGCCCATGTCCGGCAGTTGCCCAGGAATGGAGACAAGGGGGTGACTTTTCTATGCGGACATTCCACTGAATGAATGACCACTCATTCAATGTAACCAGTGAAAAAGGCTAAAACACTGGAAGCACTTTGCATACATATCCATGTGTAGGAATCCATGTGATGGCAGTGGATCTGACTGAGCTGCTGGCACTTGTGTCTCTATTGCCCATACAATGGATGGAGGGGATGTGGGGGATCTTAAGTCCCATTGAATTCATGGCGTGGCTCATTTTCTGAACCACTATGCAACATACACCAGAATCCATGCAAGACTGTAGCCTCCCATGAGAATAGCATAGTAGTACATAGCACTAAGCTAGGTGGGGCTTCTCAATGCAAAGGTCACTTCCAGTTACTAATAGGGGGGGGGGCAAGGCAGCAGGGAGGTCAGCACATCACAGGTGCAATGCCAGGAGCATTGGATTGGCTCTACCATCACACACCTGTCTCAGTTACTGGAAATGACCTCCACATTGGGAAGCCAGGTAAGCAATCCCACCCCACCCCATGTTAGCCCACCAGCTGCTACTGGTAAGCAGTACTAGGCTTTACTACCAGCCTTCAAACTGATAAGCTCACACTATCAAAAGCATCAGGGCCATGTCACTGGCTTTATCCTTGCGCTCACATGGCTTCTCCCTGCCCCACCTCTGACACCCAAACATTGGGCAGGGACACCTATAGGAGGAAAGCTTAGACATATAGATCTCTTGGTGAGTCGTTTTACCAAGAAGTAAGAACCTTAGCCACATGTAAACTCTCAAAATATGCATTGTTTTTTTTTTTGTGTGTGTGTGTGTGTGTGTGTGTGTGTGTGTGTGTGTGTGTGTGTGTGAGCCGAGAACTGCATAGGAATATTTGGGGAAATGAGGAAGCCAGTGATAACGAAGCTTCCATCTGTACAGTGGTCTTGGAGGTGCAGATAGTGGGATCAGATAGTGGGATTTGCTTAGATCAAATTCCTCTTGTACTCCTATTGGACTTAGAAAAAGGAAGAGAATTGGGTCGGTGGGTGGCAGATGACCAGGCATCGTTTTAAATAGTACCACAACTTTATTTCAGCTTTGCCTCAAGGACAGATCAATACGGGGTCAGTCAAGTCCAGGAACCCTTTCAAGAGCATTCTGCAAACAGCAACCAATTAAGCATGCATAGATTAGAATGGCATTATTTATTCCAGACCATCCAAAGAATAGTTTCTTAATTAGGTCATATGCTTTTGCTTATGTGTGTTTACCAAGCTGTACTTTACCCCCCCCCCCAAAAAAAAAGCAGAGAGAAGGAAAAACACATTCTACTTTACATAAATTATAACCCAATATGTGACACACACAGAGAGATTTCTCAGCAAAATGCACTGCCATTTGCATTGCTATAATGAGATTCTTAATTTTTGCAAATCTCTCAATTATTCAGATTAATTCTTTGGGTACTGTTCACCTAGATTGATCCTTCCTCAACTGTGTTCATGCACAGCTCTTATTCATTTGATGATTGAATGTTAGCACAGTTACTGCTGAATAGTACTCTAGTTTTCCCAAGTCAATATCATGGTAAATGACAACATTCATGGATACCCACAGTCACCCCCTCTTTGAGGTTTTGCATTTCTTCCTAGGGTACTGTACTTATACATTCACTTTTGGGGGATAGAGGATACTTATTTTGCCTGCAGGGGGCTTTTCTTATTTACTGTACCGGTATGTAAGTTAAGGGAAGATGGACTGTGTTCTGTGGCGGTCGGGGGTTGTGGCACTGGTGGAGTAGAGCCTTTGAAGGCTGGCAGGGGTTTTGGGCAGATGCCAGGAGTTCTTCTTTCGCCCAGATTTTAATCTGAGCTGGAGAGGAATTAGGGGAGAGGGGTTGTAGAATTTGCCTCTTCTTTGATCTGGTCTTTAATGAGCCCCTGCCATTCATTTACAAGACTGAACTTGTAGAACCTTATCGCATGCTTAGTAAAAGCCACAGGAATGTATAGACCACAGTGACCCAGGGTCCAACCATAATTCCCTGTGGTATGAATACCTGTGATTCATACCATCAAGAAAGCAAGGTTTGTTTCCATATCTTCAGTGGAAATCTTGGAGTAACGACTGTTTTGTAATGTCTGAGTTAACCTGTAGTACAGATGAGAAACTGTGAGAAGCAGTGGCAAGGGAGATGTTCAACACATCGTGTAGGATTTTACGTATCTTTCTGCTATGTGGACTGTGCTATTTCCACAATCCCCCTAGTCTACCATGTGACGAACGGGAGGATCCTTTTGAGGCCAGCATGAGTGCAATGAGAGTTGTGGAGGTCAGTTGAGCTGACTCAGCTACCTGAAACTTGAACCACTTACAAACCGCTTTCTCCATCCCCTGGGCATATATTAAACCTGAGATACTTTCTTCCCAAACTGTGATTTATAGCATGTGACTTGGAGATACACTGTACACAGCACACAGCCCAGCAGGGAGCACATTCAGAGTGCATGGTAGCATTTGTTGCTGTTGTTTAGTCGTTTAGTCGTTTCCGACTCTTCGTGACCCCATGGACCAGAGCACGCCAGGCCCTCCTGTCTTCCACTGCCTCCCGCAGTTTGGTCAAACTCATGTTCGTAGCTTCGAGAACACTGTCCAACCATCTCATCCTCTGTCGTCCCCTTCTCCTTGTGCCCTGCATCTTTCCCAACATCAGGGTCTTTTCCAGGGAGTCTTCTCTTCTCATGAGGTAGCCAAAGTATTGGAGCCTCAGCTTCAGAATCTGCTCTTCCAGTGAGTACTCAGGGCTGATTTCCTTCAGAATGGATAGGTTTCCTTCAGAATGGATGGTAGCATTAGCCTATATACGGTATATAGTCAACTCAGTGCAATTACTTAAAGCTCAAAAATGCAGCCTTATAGATTGGTCCTGAGATAACTAATTAAATGGGGGCTGTCCTGCTAGGGAGCTCGGAGATTGTTCTTCTTTCTCCACAATCTAGAAACCTTTATAAAACTTTTATGGACATGTGTTTTAACCAGTTTTTGGGAGCCTTGCAATACATTGCAACTAAATTAGTGCCAGGAAAGAATATTTTACCAAGGAGAAAAAAAATATAATCTGCCAGGTTTTTTTCTTTATAGAAGTGGTTTTTGAAATAAGCCAGGAGTTTTCTCATTGTAGTTGTTGTTCTAAATCATAATTGGACAATAAAATTGAAATTCCGTGCCACCCATCTTCTTTTTTCAAGAGTCTGTTAAAAATGCACAGCTGGCTTGACGCTGAGTGACAAATCCGAAGTCAGAGTGAAACTTCCTGATCATCTGAGCCCTTGCCACCCGATTAGCAGAAGAAAAACAGGGCAGATGGAGGGAGGCACAGCAGTTCGTAGGGAACAGATGGCCACTGCGAACTTGATATATGAAATTAATAACACTTTCTCAAATACAATTAGTAGCAGGAAGACATTACCTGAATTTTCATAACTGTGAGCAAGCTGATATTAAATGAGGGTTTTCAGAGTTACAGTTGATATGGCATTGATATTTAGATGGAAATAAAAAACAATATATGGGAAATAACGACCTTTTTGTTGTCATTGATTAGAGATGAATGCTGCATGAGGTGTGGATGCCCTATAGGGTGTAACCCCCCCAAATATGTCATTCTTTTTCTCACTAAACTTGCTGCAACCTTCTCGCTATGCCCTCTTTTCAGGAACGAAATGGGTACTTTTGTTGTTGCAAGATTTGTCACACAAGGCCACAAGTGTTCAGCTATGGTGATGAAACTGTAAAATAATCTTGCGTATTATTTTCAACAGAGGTTATGAAATGCCAGTCGAAGATAGCCCAGTGTGACCACATGAAAAACAGGGATGTATTGACGTTTAAAAAAGTTTGGTGGAAATGATCTCTCTTTGGACAGAGATTCCCCAGTAGATCCAGTGACCTACTAGAGTTTTAGGTCATCTGATGCACTGGGGGAAAGAGAGAGACACAGAGGTTCCTCGGTGAGTTCAGTGGTGGAAGTAACCCCACCTACAAACAAGAGAAAATAATGCATTTTCCATTTCATCCTCCAAACAAGGAATAAGAACCTGCAGCCACCCAAATGTTGTTGGACTACAAGTCCCATCTGCCCCAGCTGGCATTGCTGATGTTCAGGGATGATGGGAGGTGTAGCCCAGCAACATCTAGAACAGGCATCCCCAAACTGCGGCCCTCCAGATGTTTTGGCCTACAACTCCCATGATCCCTAGCTAACAGGAACAGTGGTCAGGGAAGATGGGAATTGTAGCCCAAAACATCTGGAGGGCCGAAGTTTGGGGATGCCTGATCTAGAAGGCCACAGCTTTCCCATCTTATGCACTAACTGTTCTGTTATATAAATTTGCCACTATCTCCTTAAGCCCAGCCCTGCCTCCAAGTTTCTCCCATTTCCTCTCTTCCCTTCCCCTGTGAGAAACCCTGCTGCAAGCCTGGGTTAATAAATTAATATTAATAAATACTGTAAGTTAAATTACCATCATCCATATGGAGCCTAAAAGCAGCTATTAACATTTAACAGATATCACAAGGTTAAAACTTTCTTGTTGTGATTGGGTTCTTGCATGGCCAGAGTTAGATTCTAAGAAGATGGTTAGCTTTTGAACATTCTGCTCCTCAAGTTCTGATCCATAACCACTCTCCTAAAGCTCAAGCTCTAAACCAGGTGTGGGGAACCTTTATTCCTCCAGCTGTTGCTGAAATATAACTCCCTTCATCCCTTGCCATTGATCGTACTTGCTGTGGCTGATGCGAGTTCCCATAACTTTTGAAACCATTTTAATCCTTCCTGTGAATTTAACTTTTTTCTTTTCTTTTTAACCATGCCTGGATTAAATTGGTGGAGGGCAGAGAAGGGGTTCAGGTAAACTTGTTTCATGGGCTAGATCTCACAGCCACTCGATGTGCTATTTAAGCATGCATTGAGGCACTGTTAATATATACCTGTCTACGTGGGAATGTGCTCATAAAAAGGTTTCACCCTGTGGTGCCTTGCAATAAACAAATCTTTAAAAGGATCCTAAACAAAAGTAGCAAAACCCTTCTCCCAAGCATTTGATCCAAATTCCACATCATCGTCCATGATAAGAAATATTTTGATATAACCCTGTGGGTATCAGCAGCTAGGAAAATGTGTAAGAGGGGTGTTTTTTTGTGGTGGGCGGAGGGAGGAATTCCATAGGATCTTAGTAAAATAAAAAAATTCCTTCAGTAGCACCTTAAAGACCAACTAAGTTTTTATTTTGGTATGAGCTTTCGTGTGCATGCACACTTCTTCAGATACAGTGAAATGGAAGTTTCCAGGCACTTATGTAGAGAAGGGGTGGGGAGGGGTGGGGATGGGGAGGGGGGATCACTCAGAAGGGTGGTGGAAATGGGTGATTGACTGACTGATAGCTGTTGATGACCGCAAACGACTGCAAATGGTTTTGCATGAAAAAGCAAGGGTTGAGATGGCTGAAGATCGCTTATCATGTATAATGAGATAAGAACCCGATATCTCTGTTCAAACCAGGTCCCTCCATGGTTTTGAGCTTGGTGATAAGTTGCAATTCAGCAACTTCTCTTTCCAGTCTATTTCTGAAATTCTTTTGTAGTAAGACAGCTACTTTGAGATCTTGTATAGAATGTCCTGGGAGATTGAAGTGTTCTCCTACTGGTTTTTCTGTCTTCTGGTTCCTGATGTCAGATTTATGTCCATTTATCCTTTGGCGTAGGGTTTGGCCTGTTTGTCCAATATAGAGAGCTGAAGGGCACTGTTGGCATTTGATGGCATACACAATGTTAGAGGATGAGCAATTAAATAGTCCTGAGATGGTATGTTGGATGTTGTTGGGGCCAGTAATGGTGTTGTCTGGGTGTATGTGGCAGCAAAGTTGGCATCTGGGTTTATTGCAGGCTCTGGTACCAGTGTCCATGTTAAGTCTGGTGGTTGTATTATTGTGGGTGAGGAGTTGTTTAAGATTGGGTGGCTGTCTGTAGGCAATGAAAGGTCTTCCTCCCAGAGCTTGAGAAAGGGAGCGGTCATTGTCCAGGAGAGGCTGTAGATCTCTGATGATGCGTTGTACTGTTTTAGCAGTACATGGAGGGACCTGGTTTGAACAGAGATATCGGGTTCTTATCTCATTATACATGATAAGCGATCTTCAGCCATCTCAACCCTTGCTTTTTCATGCAAAACCATTTGCAGTCGTTTGCGGTCATCAACAGCTATCAGTCAGTCAATCACCCATTTCCACCACCCTTCTGAGTGATCCCCCCTCCCCATCCCCACCCCTCCCCACCCCTTCTCTACATAAGTGCCTGGAAACTTCCATTTCACTGTATCTGAAGAAGTGTGCATGCACACGAAAGCTCATACCAAAATAAAAACTTAGTTGGTCTTTAAGGTGCTACTGAAGGAATTTTTTTATTTTACTTCGATCCAGACCAACACGGCTACCTACCTGTAACCATAGGATCTTAAAAATTCTTTAAATATGCTGAAGGGGAAAATCATAACTGCACATTTCCAGAGTGTGGATCTCTAAATGCATGCATAAATGTCCTTAATATTTTTTCTTGGAATGGAAATGACCATTTAGTCAGCATTTTTTCTTACCAAGCTTAAAGCCTGAGCCATATGATAGGATGTTTCAGTTAAAAGTAGAACAGGAAATGTATACCTTTAGTACATTTTCAAGGCTGCATCATGACACCATATACTGCCCCTGCTAATGTTTTGAAAGCAATTGCCGACCGCCTAAAGGTAGCACATCTCGAGTTTATAAGCCACATATTGCCACAGGCAAGCAAGGAAGCCAGTTATTTAAAAGACCACAATATGGTTGGTTTTGAAGGTGTTAATTCAGGCCCATGTAACTTCCCCTGTTTGTTTATAATGGTGGATTTTAAAAAGAAAGAGCTGGTAGGAGCTTAACAGAGATCATGTATGTCATTACCAAATTGGAACGAGCGGAGGAGGGGGAAGCGCTGTAACCAGTAAGCAGAGAAATGTCCTTGGAACTTCTTGAAGCAAATATTTTGCACTACCAATCAAAATTCTCCTGTATCAAAGTCCTGTACAAGTGAGGAGACAGGGACGGTTCTCCAGTTACAAGTGGTTTATAACAGAAGAGCCTGTTATAACATTTGTTCTGGATTATCGTGCGCATATTTAAAGAGCGAAGTTGTAATTTATCTATATTTAATATTTAAACTTCTGTTAAATTTGGATTTCTCTGTGGTAATTTAATATACTTCTGCCCACTGTTTGCTTTCAGATAGCCTTGGTGAAAGGGAAGAAAGATGGGAAAGGAATAATTCCTTCCAAGGCAAGCCAATCCTTTGGCTGTGAATTTGCCAGTGCTTTGTCCTTCAATATAAAATTGAATAAGTGTCACAAGCAACAAAGCTTTCCTCACCCTCCTTTTGGGTGGGTGTGTGCACGCACGCACTCACGTGGGCGCAAAAATACCACCATACAGCCCAGTCCTGCAAAGTGCTATTTGATTTTTGCAACTGATATCTAATCATGATATTACAGTTCCGGGTCGCAGTTCGTAACCCGAAAAATTCGTAACCCGAACCGCTGTTTTGCGCATGCGCAAAGCGCTATTTTCGTGCTTTGCGCATGCGCAAATCGCGTGTGCCGCTTCTGCGCACACACGCGCGGCGAAAATACTTCCGGGTTTGCGCAGTTCGTAACCCGAGTTGTTCGTAACCCGAGGTGTTCGCAACCCGAGGTACGACTGTAATTTAACTCTTTAGCTAGGCCATAGGCAGTACCAGAAGAGGGGCAAGGTGGCAAGTGTCTCCCAATCCAGGAGCTTGTCCTCATTTGCTCCCCACCCCCATCCCTGAAATCCCCATGCTGTTAATTTTTTTTGTTCATCCACCTAGAAATATACTTTGCCCCCTACATTTTTTTCTGGTATCACAACTGAGCTTGGAGAACAAAACATTAAGCCGGGGGGGGGGGGGCACATTTGCAAATTTTGCAAGCTCAGACAGTAGATCCAGAATCAATGGATGAGAATGGCAAGGAAATAGACTTTGACTATATATTAGGAGAAGCTTCCTAATAGTAAGAGCGGTTTAATAACAGTGGAACAGATTGCCTCAGGAAATGTTGGGCTCTCTTTTGCTGGAGGTACCGAAGCAGAGATTGGACAGCCACATGCCAGGGATGGTGTTGTTCCATCTTGCACTGCAGAACCTGCCTTGAGGAGGGTGTTGCACTCCAGCTTTTAAATGACACCATAGCCACAACCACATCATACATTGAAAGCACATGGCTTCCCTCAAATAAGCCTGAGAACTGTAGTTTGTGAAGGGTGCTGGGAATTATAATAATAATAAATTTTTATTTATACCCCACCCTTCCCGTTTCAGAAACCCAGTCTCAGGGCGCTAACAACAAATTTAAAACACATAATTGTAATACAACATAAAAGCAGCATAGAATACAGTATAAAAGCATGAATAACAATAAAATTCAAGTTCGAATATCAATTTGAGGGAATCCATCCAATAAACATTAGATAGTCACCAGGGCTAGCTGGCTAAATTACTACTTGGGCCAGTGAGGAGGCCAGGGGAGAATTAGCTGTGGGGTCTCAGAGCGGGTAATCTTCATAAAAGGGGGAGGGGGGAAAGAAGGGAAATAAAAGATCAGGCTGAGTTCAAATTAAAGGCCAGGCGGAATAGCTCTGTCTTACAGGCCCGGCGGAAGGAGGTTAAATCCTGTAGGGCCCTAGTTTCATGGGACAGAGCATTCCACCAGGTCGGAGCCATCACTGAAAAGGCCCTGGCCCTGGTGGAGGATAGTCTGATTTCCTTAGGGCCCGGGACTTCGTGGACCTTAAGGTCCTCTGCAGGGCATACCAGGAGAGGCGGTCCTGTAAATACGAGGGCCCTAAGCCACAAAGGGCTTTAAAGGTCAAAACCAGCACCTTGAACCTGACCCTATACTCCACCGGGAGCCAGTGCAGCTGGTAAAGCACTGGGTGAATATGCTCCCATGGTAGGGACCCCACTGTCTAGCTGTGAAGGATGAACTACAGCTCCCAGGATTCTTTGGAGGGAGCCATGTATATCATGGGTGTGACTCATGTTCTTATGCCTTTTCTGAGCTGTTGCTGTTCTTTTCCCTGCCGTTTTAATCTTCTTTTGTGTTTTCTTTCAGTTTATGTGTTTTAGCATTTTGTTCTAAGCCACCTTGTGGAGTCAACCAGACATATAGACAATGGAAAGAGAACATCTGAATAAGGAAATGATAGTATTAATTGAGGGCAGCAAAACCAACATCAGTTCATTTCAAGTGCCTTTGTTTTAGCAGCTGGGTGGGGAATCCAACATATCCTTCTTATGAGGTTAGGGAGGTTTGGGAACTGGTCATCAAGATGCCGGAGTAAAGATGTTCTACAAGAAGTTAAGCATACTCTGAAAAATATCCCCATATTGCATGTTCTGGGACTTGCCTGCTTTTAGTGGAGAACTTGTTAGATGTGATGGGGAAGACGGGATGGGGAAGAAGTTTGATTTTGATTGCATTTTAAGGAGTCAACTACCCAATTTGCACTTCTCAAGCCAATACAAGAGCTGAAACTCAACCATCTTTGAAATTTGCACTTCTCTGAATTTTGTGATGCAGTTCTCCAGCCAAGAAATATGTACAAACACACAGACACACGAGCAAAATGTGCATAAAATGAATATACTGGTGGGAAAAATAACACACACAAATGTCTTTTATTAGGGGGAAATGCCTTGCAAAAATGCATATATTTCAAATGCATGCAGCATGTATTTACTGTGTGAAATCTGAACTAAAATGCTGACAAATTTTCCTGATCATTGTTTTTTAAAAGACAAACACAAATTGACTTTAAGGTGGGAAGAATGAAGAACTGAGAGAACGGACATGGTCAGAGCTGTCCATTTCTAGGTGAGAGAAAGCCATTTCTATGTATTTTCAGTGGCGGGTTTCAGACAGCACACCTTTCTTAGAGGGCATTGAGGCATGAACTGCTTTGAGCCATGCTAATTGTTTATCGGAAAAAGCCATAGCCACTGCTTTAAAAAAAACAAAGACCAAAAAACAACAACTGAGCCATCTCCACCTCTGAAAGCAAGCACCTCCATTTTTCAGCTTGCAAACCATCCCTGTTTAGCCAGGGATAACGTAGGGACACCTTTGGGTGTCTTTCCACTTCACTAAACAGTTGGAGGCAGGGAGGGGAAATTGCCCCACGGTCCAATGTACTTAATATGAGTATCCATGTTAACCTAACACTTTTTCCCTCCTTTTTAATAGCAGTCTATAACATGCTTCCCTATCAGGTAATAGCTATCGGGATTTATTTAAAGAGCCCCCTTGTTGTCTGCAAAAGAAACAAAAACCCTACAATGATAGAGGGATTAGGTCCCCCCCCCCCCCGAGGCCTAGTTCAGTCAGTGTGCCTCTTTGTGTGTGACTTCCCTCTATTGTAAGATGCAATCGGCAGCTCCGGTTTTTGAAGCCCTGCGGGGGGGAGAAGATTAAGTTCTCTTCAGCTGGCCGTCCAAGGGTGTGGCTTTTTAACATTTGGACTAGCAGATGGTGACAAGCCCAACAGGTGCACTTCTCTTGCTGCTCACAACCCCCCTTTTTGAAAAAAAAGAAAAAGAAAAAGAAGAAAAAACATCTGCTCGGCACACAAGCAGCGTACAGCACTCCAACCACACAAACTCAACCTTCCTTCCCCCCCTAACACCAGATGGACATTTTACTATTAGTAGCTATGGAAGCGGACAAGACGCTGAGAGAAGAAGGCTGGTGACCTTCAACTATTAACCTTTTTGTGCCGAATGTTGCAAAGGCTGAGTGCGACAGGAATGCTTTGATCTGAATATTAAGGGATGTAAAATGAACGCAAGCTACATTGGTGATTAGGTCACGTAGGAAGTTGTTCAGCAGCAGCCCTTTAAAAAAGAAGAAGAAGAATTACATAGAAAAATAGTCCAAAGCGAGTGACAGACTCTCTCAGCAGTCGCAAAATGATAGCTGATAAAAAAAGTGGGGGTGGGGGTAGCCAAGAATGCAAGCTGGGAAGTTCTATGTTTACATCTCACTAGGTGGCCTTGGGCAAGCTATGCTTCCCTCAGGGTTGGGCCCACATTTGCAATGCGTGCATAGCTGCCAAGTTATCCCTTTTTTAAAGGGATTTTCCCTTATGCTGAATAGGCTTCCTCGCGAGAAAAGGGAAAACTTGGCAGCTATGAATGCGTGGGGGAGAAAGCAAGGAAGGGCCATAGATCAGTGGTAGAGCAACCATTTTGCATTCAGAAGGTCCAAGGTTCAGTCCCTGGTATTTCCAGTAAGGCTGAATGAGGACCCAATATAACATTCTGGTGAGTCACTGCCCATCATTGTAGACCAGGTGTGGAAAACTGGATCCAGCTGACTCACTTTAAGCTCCCCAATGGTTCCCTCATAGGGCCTGGCTCCAGAGGACCAAGGCTCTGTGGGCCCCCTCAATATGTTTTTCTGAGGGGGCTGCCCCACCCCCGTTGGAGCTGAACACAAAGCTAGGTGTGGAGTGACATCAGGACATCATGTCAGCCCCCTCAATGTTCCTCAGAAGATGGTGCCTCTGGTTCCCCTATAGCTTTGTCCATATGGTGTCAAGTGTGAGGCAGGGGGCCATGCTTTGTGAGGAATGGCATCAGGGACCAATTAGGTATCTGTGCAGGCCTAATAAGATCCACAGGCAGGATGTCCCCCACACCCACTGGTTAATCAATGGGCCGAATCATCATGAGGCAGCTTACTATGTCCCCATCATAGCTGCCAAGTCTCCCGTATTCTCCGGGAAATCCCCGTTTTTCCAGCTGTTCTTAGCTGAAAAAACGGATTTTTTTGTTTTCCCCCAGTTTATTCTGGCGCGGCGGCCATTTTGGAACTCTGCAGAGCATGCTCAGAAGTGACTTTTGATGCTGCTCTGCCCAGTTCCAAAATGGCTGCAGTGCGACTTCTGGCACGGCAGCCATTTTGGAACTGGGCAAAGCAGCATCAAAAGTGGCGGCAGCGCTACTTCCGGTCTGCTACTTCTGGCCCAGTCCCTTATTTCTCGGACAGCAACTTGGCAGGTATGGTCCCCATGCATTTTACAATGCATACAGCTGTTGTTGTTGTTTAGTCATTTAGTCGTGTCCGACTCTTCGTGACCCCATGGAGCAGAGCATGCCAGGCACTCCTGTCTTCCACTGCCTCCCGCAGTTTGGTCAAACTCATGTTCGTAGCTTCGAGAACACTGTCCAACCATCTCGTCCTCTGCCGTCCCCTTCTCCTAGTGCCCTCCATCTTTCCCAACATCAGGGTCTTTTCCAGGGAGTCTTCTCTTCTCATGAGGTCCATACAGATCATACAATGCATGCAGATCATACAAGAAACCCCAGAGATTGAAATTGCAAATTATTTAAGAGGCCTACCCTAGATGAACAAACCAGCCACCCACCTGGCGCTGAAAAGACCATGAAGAAGGCAGTAAGGAAACCCAGGAAAGCGATCCCATTTTGCGAGGTGCAGAAAATCTGTAACAAATGCATTAATTCCTTTGGCTAGGGAACTGGTTTAGAATGGGGTGTGTGTACTGATGTTGCTTTGGGAAGGAGGATTGCTGGCAAGGGCGTACCCACCACGGGGCAAGTTAGGGCAGCTGCCCTACTCTAGAAGCAGGGCTGGTGGGCAGAGGCGGAGCACAGCCCGGCGTAGCGCGAGTTCGCCATTCCCGCCGCGCCGCGCCGCGCCGCACCCTCCCTCCAGCTCCCCGGCGCACCCTCTGGCAAGGCCAAGCGCGGCGGGGAACCAGAGAGCGCGGCGCGGCGGGTGGGAACGCTGAACTCGCGCTCCGCTGGGCTGGGCTCCGCCTCCGCCCACCAGCCCTGCTTCTAGGGAGGGGCGGAGGCGCGGAGGAGGCAGCCACAAGCTCGCGCTCCCCACGCGCCTCTGGAGCTTCGTGCTGGGCGGGGGAGCCTGGGGCCGCCTCCTTGAAAGAGCTGCGAGGCACGGAGGAGGCAGGCACAAGCTTGCGTTCCCCGTGCGCCTCTGGAGCTTCGTGCCGGGCGCGGGAGCCTGGGGCCGCCTCCTTGAAAGCGCTGGGAGGCGCAGAGGAGGCAGGCACAAGCTCACGCTCCCTGCGCCTCTGGAGCTTCGTGCTGGGCGCAGGATCCTGGGGCCGCCTCCTTGAAACAGCTTGGAGGCGCGGAGGAGGCAGCCACAAGCTTGCGCTTCCCGCACGCCTCTGGAGCTTCGTGCCGGGAGCGGGAGCCTGGGGCCGCCTCCTCGGAAGAACTGGGAGGCGCAGGCCACGTAGCCCCACCCACATTCCCACTGTGGCCCCTCCCCTCCCGCCCCTTGCCCCCCCTAATTTTGATCCTGGGTACGCCCCTGATTGCTGGGCTTCTTACCCGTGTCACTTCTCAGCTCATATAAATAAACAATAAATAAACAAATATGCAACCTAGCATCATAGATCTCTAACGTTCTCCAGAGGGGATTGTTTCTCTCAAGGCAACCACTGTTTGAGCAGAGGGAAGTGTAAAACAATAATTCAGCTGAATGCTTTTATGGAAGAGCAGAAACACATCTCTCACCTCACCCATAAGCATAACTCATGTTGGGAAAGTATGAATGAATGTTAGGAAAATAGATTTGACTCATGTTGTTTGTGCAACTCACATTAAGCTCAGTACTGAGAACAGGACTCCTTAACCCTTTCCTTTCTTGCCATCTGTCCACTCAAATTGCTCTAGCTTTGCCACCATGGGAAAAAAATATAGGGGTGTCCTCTATTCTCCCTCCTTCTGTGTGGAGTAAACCAGCTGGGTGGTGGTGATTTTGAGCAGCGCCTGCTCTTTCTCTTTTGCCTTGCAAAAACAACAGCCAAACCATTGGAGGGGGTGGCGGCATGCAAATAAGCACCACATGCAGTTTGCCCCCAAAGTCCTAAATAATAATAACGATGATGATGATATAATTATAAATAAAAAAGGAAGCAGAAAATGTTATGCTGAATTGTCTTGCAGAAAGCTGTCACAATGAATTATCTTGCTTAGGAAAACAGTGTGCATGCTGAGTAGCCACTTCCCCCCCTTTGCAGAACTCCTGGACCTTTTAAAAAGCCGCTCGAAGATCAGCAGGTAAAGTTCTTCCAATCTCTTCATCTCAATGCTAGGAAAAGCTTGATTTTTTTGGTCTGTTGTGCAGCTGTTCTAACAAAAAGTGGGCGAAAGGTAATAACAACAACCCTATCCATTCAGAAGTTTACATTTCAGGGTCAGCATTTTAATGGTAAACTGGAAGTATAGAAAACAGTTCAGTCAAAAATATAGGATATAAAAAGCGATGGGAACCTGTGGCCCATCCCCAACTCTCATCCTCAAGAGTTCACTCTGCTGCAGACTGATGGGCGCTGAAGTTCAATACTCCCACCCTGTTCTATGCTCTTGCAGAATACCTGTGTGTCAACTGCATCTTCTGGCTTACTGGACTTTAAAGGGAGATGATACAAGTTAAGAGAGAAAATCTTAACTAGAGGTTATTGGTCATGATGCAATGATGAGGCATCAGTGCATAAAAGATTTGAAGAAAGCATTCGGTCCAGGAAAGAGAATGCCCAACGAGCTGGAAAATAGGGGTGCCGGTGGGGTTTACATCATTCTTTTGCAAAGATCTCAACAGAACGACCCAATGAGGAGGACAGTATGGGCAAGAAAAGGGAGTACAATGATACCCCGCAAGACGAATGCCTCACGCAACGAAAAAATCACAAGAAGAAAGTGCTTTGCGATTTTTTTGAAGACTCGCAAAACGAAGTCGTCTATGGCTGTGCTTCGCAAGATGAAGCAGCCTCGCGACAGGAAGGGAAGCCGCCGCCACTTACCTTTAGGACTCCGGCGCCGTGGCTGGGGGTGACGTCCATGGCTGCCGCTTCTGCCTCCTGCGGCAGCACGGTGCTCATGGCGGCCTCTGCGGCTCTGGTCTTGCCCTCGGCGGTCATGGCGGCCTCCGCAGCTCCTCCCTGGCGGGCTGGCGGCATCCAGCAGGAGCAGCAGCGGGGCACGCCAGGCGGCCCTTGGTGGCAACAGCAGCGGCTCCTGATGGAGCGGAGGCTGCGGCGGGAGGAGACCCCTGGCCCTCCTACTGATTCCCCCTTCCCAGAGCCTTAAATACTTCTGGCCGTGGCGGGTGAGTTGGTGCCTTTTTTGCGCTTCTTTTTTGCCCATAGGAATGCATTAATAAAATTTCAACACATTCAATGCATCCTTGCGCTTCGCAAGATGAAATTTTCGCAATACGAAACGACTCGTAGAACAAATTAATTTCGTTTTGCGAGGTACCACTGTATTATATTACAGCAAGGTTATAGCCAAGCTATGTGCAACAGCAGTTTCTCTAAGAAAAAAGTTTCTAAAAATCTGAAAATGCAACTTTGGGTCAAATAGGTTGTAAGTTATTTCCGAATGGGTGGAGAAAACAGGGTATCTACCATGTTGTTGTTTAGTCGTTTAGTCGTGTCCGACTCTTCATGACCCCATGGACCAGAGCACGCCAGGCACTCCTGTCTTCCACTGCCTCCCGCAGTTTGGTCAAACTCATGTTCGTAGCTTCGAGAACACTGTCCAACCACCTCGTCCTCTATCGTCCCCTTCTCCTTGTGCCCTCCATCTTTCCCAACATCAAGGTCTTTTCCAGGGAGTCTTCTCTTCTCATGAGGTGGCCAAAGTATTGGAGCCCCAGCTTCACGATCTGTCCTTCCAGTGAGCACTCAGGGCTGATTTCCTTCAGAATGGATAGGTTTGATCTTCTTGCAGTCCATGGGACTCTCAAGAGTCTCCTCCAGCACCACAATTCAAAAGCATCAATTCCTCGGCGATCAGCCTTCTTTATGGTCCAGCTCTCACTTCCATACATCACTACTGGGAAAACCATAGCTTTAACTATACGGACCTTTGTTGGCAAGGTGATGTCTCTGCTTGTTAAGATGCTGTCTAGGTTTGTCATTGCTTTTCTCCCAAGAAGCAGGCGTCTTTTAATTTCGTGACTGCTGTCACCATCTGCAGTGATCAAGGAGCCCAGGAATGTAAAATCTCTCACTGCCTCCATTTCTTCCCCTTCTATTTGCCAGGAGGTGATGGGACCAGTGGCCATGATCTTGGTTTTTTTGATGTTGAGCTTCAGACCATATTTTGCACTCTCCTCTTTCACCCTCATTAAAAGGTTCTTTAATTCCTCCTCACTTTCTGCCATCAAGGTTGTTTCATCAGCATATCTGAGGTTGTTGATATTTCTTCCGGCAATCTTAATTCTAGTTTGGGATTCATCCAGTCCAGCCTTTCGCATGATGAATTCTGCATATAAGTTAAATAAGCAGGGAGACAATATACAGCCTTGTCGTACTCCTTTCCCAATTTTGAACCAATCAGTTATTCCGTATCCAGTTCTAACTGTAGCTTCTTGTCCCACATAGAGATTTCTCAGGAGACAGATGAGGTGATCAGGCACTCCCATTCTTTTAAGAGATTGCCGTAGTTTGCATCTACCATGTGGCTCAGTTTCTATAAACAAGGCTATTCAATCATCATCAATGAAGCTGAACATAGGCACTAACTCTAAAGGGCCCAGCTCCCTTCATCCCCCAATAAAATATTTGGAAGGCTGCCCCCTCTCAATGTTGAGGACAATCTGGGGTAGTTTTAGGGGTGTATGAGCAGTGCGCAGGCACTGGGCACTGAGCCGAGGGGTGCGCTGATGCCGGGTTTGGAGAAGGAGGTATGAGGGCTCTGGCAGGGTCTTAGAGTCCTCCAAACTCCTTCCCAAAGGGTGTGCATGTGTGGAGGCAAAGTGGAGTGAGTGAGTGAGTGAGTGAATGTGGTCTGTTCCTGAGTCACGGAGAGAGGCGGCTGGTGGAAGGGGCTCTCAAAACCATCAGCCTGCTCCACGGCATGCCTGCTGCCCCATTGCATGCCTTGTATACATAGCAGCCCAGCGAGCAGCGAAGCAGCTGCAGCGACATGGGTTTGGGTGAATGGGTGCGTGAGGGCTTGAGAATACAGTGGTACCTTGGGTTACAGACGCTTCAGGTTACAGGCGCTTCAGGTTACAGACTCCGCTAACCCAGAAATAGTACCTTGGGTTAAGAACTTTGCTTTAGGATGAGAACAGAAATCACGTAGCGGCAGCAGTGGGAGGTCCCATTAGCTAAAGTGGTACCTCAGGTTAAGAACAGACCTCCAGAATCTTAACCCGAGGTACCACTGTATCCATTATCTTCTCTCTCTTTTCCCCTCCCCTTCATGTCTTAGAGAACAATTAAATGTGATGGTGGTGGTGCCTAACAAGACGGGGCATTGATCTGATCCAGTAGGCTTTTCTCGTCTTCATTGGAAACATGGATTTGAGTGTTTGGGCTAGCCAAGAAGAGGGAGATCTGGGGTGGGCTCTTTGAAAGAAGGGACAGAGACCCAGGGACGACAGCTCACGTCATTGCTGATGATTAGCTAGACTGGCCTGGGCTGGTGGGAAGAGAACGTCCAACAATAACTGGAGGATCATCAGTTATGCTTAGGTTTTTGTTTCATCCATCTTCCTTGCTCTTCTCTAGTGGCCAGAGTCTCCAACTATTGCCCTTACCATATTGCATAATGAAAAGATGTGGGGGTTTTCCCCCTCTTAGGGCCTTTCCTGTTTATTTTGATAGCTCTTCAAAAACTCATATCTGCTATTAAATATGGAAAACCTCAGCAAATATAAAATTTGCTAATTTATTCCTACTGTATGCATAACTAAATATTTAGACACTTTCTGTGAAGCTGCTAATGCCTAACCTTTGTAAGAATCTATAATTTGGCATAGAAGAAAACAACAGTATTAAATGCTGTACTGGTGTCACAGGTACCTAAAAATAGCCACCCCTTACCTATAAATATTCCACAAGCCCTGGGAAGAAACGTTTTAGCAACACTGGAAAAATCCAATACCATGCAAAGAACAGCACACTCCTTTGTAAAAGGTCCCTAGAAGCCCTTTTAGAAGGAAATTACATATCCAACGGCCCAAATCCTTAAAATATCATGCTTGCTTATGCTGATCAGATGCTCTTCAGAATGTAACTGTAGTGGAAACAGGAATTTCAGCAGATCTAATTTATGTTTTAGGGGAAGGATAAGAAACTGCACCCATGAGAATTCCTGCTTCTACACAATTATTAAAATCATTAAAATTATTGCTGTATCTCAAGCTGCAGTGCATATCTTCAAGATGAGAGCCTTTCTAGAGTTATCCTAAACAAATATGTTAAATCCTAGAACAGGGGTGGGGGTGGGGACTTGTAGCCAGCAGATGTTGGGGGACTGCAATTCCCATCATCCTTGTCCATTGCCAATGGTAGATAGAACTCATGGGTATTGGAGTCTTAACAACATCTGTAGTACCGCTTATTCCCTATTTCTGCTCTAAAGGTTATGCTATATTGAGGCACAGTGAATTAACTTGGCACTGCCCTCTTAAGCATAGAGCAGCCATCAGATTTTCACACGCCAATTCTTTTCTTCCTTTACCTTCATCTTTGAGAGACCCTGGGGCAGGCCTGTGTTAAGAGCCCTGCAAGGGAGCTGCATAGAATTGTGTTTAGGAATCCGTTAAATCGCCATCATTTTTTTAGTCCTGCTCCAGTGTCTCTTCTCCTTCTGCCAACAACCCTGGGTTGTGTGTGGCTTGTCTGCAAAGGCTGCCAGTGGATATCATGTGTAGGAGCTTCACAAAGTCGGGACACCCGGTTGTGTTGTTGTCCCAATTGTGTGGAACAAACATCATGTGAATAGGGCAAATATTATCATAATTAATATTATTTTCATTACATGTTAGTCCACCTCGTGTTTCACAAGGTGCTAAAACATGGCCTAAACTTCCACAAAGCGCTTTATTTTGACAGCAAACACACCACCCACTTCATCATGCATCCCTACTTTTCGATGATTTAGGGCCCTAAACAGAAGTTATTTCACTCCACAATCTTGCTGGATACCCTCCTTTTGCTTTCTTTCTACTGAAAACCCCAAATGTGGAAATCAGCATTGCTCACGGCCTGGCTTCAGTTCTCATCGCATATCCACCTCTCATTGGGTACCTGGCATCCTTCTGAAGCTTCCTGCCTTTGCTCCGGCATACTGAGTGTTGAAAAGAGAGAGAGAGAGAGAAATGATGTCAGTAGGAAAAGAGGTCACAATTGCTGCCAGGACCACAAATGACCACAAAAGGAAGATAAGCCAAAGCTGTCGATGTATTTGACCTTCCACAGAGTCCCCATTTGTGTTGAAAATCCTGTCTCCTTGGGAAGGAGCAGCATGGAATGAACGTCTTGGCTTTATGCATATGACAGGATCTAAGACATTAAACGGGTCAGTCCATGTTGGGCTTCTTTTAAACCTCAAGCTTTATCCTTGCTGTTTCTACACTCTGATGTATTTACTTATCAGAAGCATTCCTGTCCTCTGTTTTGGCTCCACACTGGAGTTCCCAAGATAGCTAGCAATTGTAGTGAAGACCTGCAGTTGTAAAACAGTGTGCAACAGGCAAAAGGCAAGTGCAGTAACCACCACTAATAACAAACAATTAAAACAGCACATAAGCTACAGAGACCCAGCTGTCAATGGTATTGAAAAGAACTAAAAAGAATAACTTTACAATTCGGCACTTGAAGCTCATATAAAGAGTTGTTGTTGTTGTTTAGTCGTTTAGTCGTGTAAACGTAATAAAAACATATAAAGAGTGAGGCGGATCAAATTTTCTATGGTTGCCACTACTGGAAAGGCTATTCCAAGCAAGACATTAAGCTAGTAGTAGAATGACATAGGGACTCGGGTGGCGCTGTGGTCTAAACCACAGAGCCTAGGGCTTGCCGATCAGAAGGTCGGCAGTTCAAATCCCCGCAATGGGGTGAGCTCTCATTGCTTGGCCCCTGCTCCTGCCAACCTAGCAGTTCGAAAGCACGTCAAAGTGCAAGTAGATAAATAGGTACCGCTCCGGTTGGAAGGTAAACGGCGTTTCCGTGCGCTGCTCTGGTTCGCCAGAAGCTGCTTTGTCATGCTGGCCACATGACCTGGAAGCTGTACGCCGGCTCCCTCGGCCAGTAAAGCAAGATGAGCGCCGCAACCCCAGAGTCGGTCACAACTGGACCTAATGGTCAGGGGTCCCTTTAGCTTTAGAAATACATTGCACTGTTCACCCTTATTCTTGTCAAACTGATGTCTGCTTGGCAGGCAGCACAGCCCATGTTGGCCCCTCTCTTGTTCTTGCCAGCCAAGCAAACTGAGACTAGGTCAAGGAATTAGGTTGCTGGGCTATTTCACTTCCCCTTGCTCTCCACTGAGCTTCTTTTGCACTGAACAGTAGTTTGAATGGAGCAGGCAAGGAGAACAGGCCAATAACAGTTGGTTTCCTTCACTGAAACAAACCCCTATTGGCCTGTTGTAAAAGGAAAATGGAGCAGTCTCTCAAGAAGGTGAGGGAGCTTAATGGGTCTCATTTCCTTGCCAGGAGTCTGAGGCAAAAAAGCAAGTTGGGAGGAGCCTTCATGTCTATCAGCTCCTGTAGCAGCTGCCATTGCTAATATCTGCAACAACCCCAGTTGGTTCACTTATTGGCTGTGTGTCCCATCAACATATGTCTACAGCCCTCTCTCCACAGATTAAATTCCTGTGCAATGCAAGACTGGAAGGTTGGCTCCTCCAGTGGTATTATTTCAGAATGCCTGAAGGAAGTTTTGGTTGTTGGATTGGGGTGGTGAATCATGTTATCAGCAACCCCCCTAGAGTCAGGGATGGAGAACCAAATGTTGGACTAGAACTGCTATTATCCCTGACCATTGGCCACATAGGCTGTGGCAGGTATGACAGGTCCAACAACATCTGGTACCACAGATAAGCCACTATTTGACTTCTAGAAAAAATCTGAAGACAGCCCTGTTCAAGGAAGGTAATAATAATAATAATAATAATAATAATAATAATAATAATAATATATTATTCATACCCCGCCCATCTGGCTGGGTTTCCCCAGCCACTCTGGGCAGCTTCCAACAGAAGTATTAAAATATAATAATCTATTAAACATTAAAAGCTTGCCTAAACAGGGCTGCCTTCAGGTGTCCTCTAAAAGTCTGGTAGTTGTTTTTCTCTTTGACGGGAGGGCGTTCCACCAGGGCGGGAGCCACTACCAAGAAGGCCCTCTACCTGGTTCCCTATAACTTGGCTTCTCACAGAGAGGGAACCGCCAGAAAGCCCTTGGCACTGGATGATGATGATGATGATTACGATTACCTATCACCTGACCTAGTGACATGTGTATGCCTCTGATCTGCAGGCTGTTCCAAAGCCTGTTTGCTCCGAAGTTAATTCTGAAATGTGTTCAGTTGGGCTTACTCCCAAGTGAGTGTGCAGATGGACTCCTGTCTTACAACGGCAAGGCCCTTCCCTCCCACTTGGGAAGTACTTGCTGTGCTTTTCAAGACACTGAGAGAAAAGAGGGGAAGGTAAGCCTCTTTTAAGTTCACCCACTAGCCTGATGATATGCAGTTACCCTGTTTCTCATATTTTAAGACATACTCATAAAATAAGCCATAGCAGGATTTTTAAGCATTCAAGGAATATAAGCCATACCCCAAAAATAAGACATAGTGATAGGCGCATTAGCAATGCCGGCCGCGGCAGGAGGAGGAGGAAAAAAATAAGACACCCCCTGAAAATAAGCCATAGTGTGTTTTTTTTGAGGAAAAAATAAATATAAGACATGTCTTATAATATGAGAAACAAGGTAGTAGCCATGTGGAAGAGAGCTGCAATTCCTTCCTTGTCTGACATGTCTTTTCATACAGCCTTCTTCACAGTTTTTTTCCGTATTGTGATTTTAGGATATAACAAGGTGTTAACAAGAAAAACATGTTTTCACTAAAGCTATATACAAAGTGTACCTCTTGCCCTGAGTCCTTCTGTGTGTTTATTTTTTTTCCCCTGAGGAAGTCTGTCTCTAGAATGAATAAACAAAATTTTTATTATTATTTTTAAAGTGTACAGTACTTGTGGGTGGTGGCAGGGTGGGGAAATTATATTAAAAAATGTGCATTGCTCTCTCCCACCCACTGCCCACCTCATTTTGGCAGAGAACATGAGTTTGGGCTACATAAATACAAATCACTGCTTACCTGTTGAGTTTCACTCTTGTTTCTTTAAGTTAACATGGCTTTGGTCTATTTTTGTCTCTAAGGTGCATGCAGGGAGAAAATGGATCATGCGGCTTTGACCAGAGAAGGTCCCTGATTCAAGCCCTCAGAAACTCCAAGCAGGACTGCAAGGCTCCTGCCTTAAACTCCGGAGAGTCGATGCCCATTTGTGTAGACAATAAGGAGCGAGAGGTGGATCTGAAGTCTACCTTGTATTGCAAGGTAGAAGTCCTCCATTAGAAGGACTAGCAGTGGAAATTCCCTTGTTTCATGTGTGTCTCTTGACTTGGGTTCATTCGTTCTGATATTCTAGTTAGGAATACTTGAGGAATTACATTTCTGTGAATTCCAATGTAAAGCGACTTCTGAACTAATGTGTGGCTTAGAATGTGCTTCTCCTTCAGATTTCACACTTCTCTGAAATTTGCAGTACAAGTTCTCGGATTAATAAAATGTACCAAAATGTGTTGCATAAGGCATATTTCAGGATAAAATACATTTACACGTGTATGATGTAAGAGATGCATATATTGCGATAAAATATGGAATAGAATCTTTTTTAAAAACAACATAACCTGTATCCGATTTGAAATTGTTTTTTATGTTTTAACTGCTTTTGTTGCTTTGCAAAATTGCTTTGAGATGCTTCATAGGATGTGGTCAGAAATGAAATTAAACAGTCTTGAGTAGGCATCCAACACTTAGTAGGGACAGCGCCTGTCTAACTTCTTGTGGGAGGGAGTTCCATAGACACAACACTGAAGGCATGACTCCTTTCATGACTCTTTGTTTGCATGAGTTTTGCTTCTGGTGCATAGGGAACCACTAATAGTGCTCTCCCCATTATCTCAATGAGCAGCATCTCATAATTCTCAATACATTTCTTGTGAAACATTCCATATGGCAATCAAGGAGACCTGAAAAAGCTCACAAAATTCAAATTTTAATTTTTACAAGTTTATAAAGTTGTCACAATTAAATTCGTTTTGAATTTTAAAATCTGGGGGCAATCTTTAAAATTGAAACCATCAGTTTAATCTTGCCCAACATTTGAAAACAAATGCAAATCCACAGGTTTAAATTCAAATGATATAGTTCAAACTTGCACATTAGCTCTGCTCATTCAAAGCATCTTTTTTCATTGCAACGAGAAGAGAAATACATTAAGAAGAGAGCCTTGTCCAGCTTTTAGATCACAAATGCGCAAAACCAAGGACATGAAAGTGAACTGATTGAATCGACTGCATTCCTGCATTGTGCCAGAAATACCTGCAAGTTTGGGGACAACAGCAGCTAAAAATGACATCAACAACCTGCATCAGGCTTCACCTTTGAGATCAGGAAACGATAAGCACATCTTTTCAGCATAGCAATGCTAGTCTACACACACACACCTACCGGTAATTTTGAAGTGGAAAATGTAGTCTACCCATTGAAATGCATAGCCTATTGCAAATGGAACCAAAACATCATTTCTTGGTGAAATAAATAATTGTTGTGGCTACAGGATGTACAGCTTGATCCAGGAAACAGTCCACCTCAACTGCCTGGAAAGGGTTCAGCTTGACATGGAGGAGTTCATAAATCTACCATGAGTAACTGAGCAGAGAAATGCTTAAGAAGGAAAGAACTGGGGGAAAGGCTGTATCTCTGCACTCAAGCATCCATTTTGCATGCAGAAAGTACCAGGTTTGATCCTTGGCACCTCCAGGTGGGCGGAGGGCAAGGGAGCTGCCTGCCAGTGTGGACAATACTTAGTTAAATGGACCATTGGTCTGACCGGTGGTAGACCTGGGTGCTATGGCACCCTGTGCAAAGCCAGAATATGCACACACACCCTGCTACCATTGCACTGCATTCCCAAAGGCGAGTAAGGAGGTGCCCAGCTTTGGGGAGAGAGAGCCAGGGCTCTGGCAGGGTCCTAGAGCCCTCCTGCCTCTTTCGCGCAGCTGGGAAAGTGCTAACTAGGAGACGGAAGGATTCTAGGATCCTGCGAGATCCTTCTCTTCGCTTACCGGGCACTGAGACTGTGCCCCCTCGGCTCAGGGCCCAGTGTGTGCACACTGCCAGCACAGCCTTAAATCCACTCCTGGTCTGACTCTGTATAAGGCAGCTTCATATATTCCAGAAAAGTGTTAATCTGCAGCACAGTTCATGATGAGCACATAGTTGAAGCCATCCACTATGCTATCTTGTTTCCATGCTCCGATATCCTTGTCACTTTCCACATCAACTTTGCTAGGATCTTTTCTTCAGCATATCAGTGTTCGTGTGTTGTGTGTGTGAGAGAGAGTGTATGCAATGCCCTGAAAATTAAATTAGTCTTCGACTCCACTAGATATGACAGTTTCTGGCATGCACATGATGGTATCAATCTGGCCTGAGTCTAAAATAGCAGTAGCTTTATTCTCCACCAAAGGCCAAAGTGGAGGAGATGCTGACTCTGAGACTGGCTCCTTATGGCTTTCTTTCCTTTCCTTTTCAATTTATTTTATTTTAGTTCGTAGCTTTACTGAAATACAGCCATGGGGGCTGCAAATCTGATTGCAGTGGGGCGACGCGGAGGGACCAGTGTTTGCTTAATCCTTTCCATTCAGAAAGCAGTTGGGGGGAACAGAGAAGGGAGCTGGGTATGTTTAGCCTGGAGAAGAGAAGGTTAAGGGGTGATATGATAGCCATGTTCAAATATATAAAAGGATGTCATTTAGAGGAGGGTGAAAGGTTGTTTTCTGCTGCTCCAGAGAAGCGGACACGGAGCAATGGATTCAAACTACAAGAAAGAAGATTCCACCTAAACATTAGGAAGAACTTCCTGACAGTAAGAGCTGTTCGACAGTGGAATTTGCTGCCAAGGAGTGTGGTGGAGTATCCTTCTTTGGAGGTCTTTAAGCAGAGGCTTGACAGCCATCTGTCAAGAATGCTTTGATGGTGTTTCCTGCTTGGCAGGGGGTTGGACTGGATGGCCCTTTGTGGTCTCTTCCAACTCTATGATTCTATGATTCTAAGGTTCCAAGAGTGTCAAAACAGTTGGACAGTCTCCCATGCTCAAATGCCAGGGAGGCCAAAGGAAGGGTTGCCTTCCTTACTTTTGCCTCCATTTTTAGTGACAGTTTTTAGAAGGACGGGGGAGTCATGGTTTGACTGAGGGGGGCGACAAGGATTGGAACATGTGTGGCCCTCTACTCCCCATCCCACCCCCCAAAGATCTAGAGCCCGTGAACTTTCTGTCATTATTTCCATTGGGAAAAGGTTCAGCTGCATTCCTTCCCTCATCACTCCGATACATGTTTCAGTTAAAACAAAAATAAAAGCTACCAGATAATTGGTCACATACCCCACAACTGTCCCGTTTTAAGTGGCACATCCTGCAACCACAGAAACCACAGTGAGTCCTCACGCCATAGCACCTGGCCAAAAGATTCTCACACTGGCATAAGTCAGTGTGGTTACACCACAGCGCTAGACTGGAAGGCATACATTTTTCGGTCCGATGTTCTGGAGCGAATCAGCTGAGACACGCTGGAGCTCCGGAATGAAAACCATTTGTTTTTTGTTCTCGCAAGACCAAAAAAGTAGCATCTTTTGGTCTCGCACACTTATGCGTGCATGAGAACTCAGGACCAAAAATGGAGCGTCCCAGTTTAGGTGCCAAAAATGTTGGAGGGTATGCAGTCATATTGTCTAGTAAAGGTAAAGGGACCCCTGACCATTAGGTTCAGTCGTGACCGACTCTGGGGTTGCGGCACTCATCTCGCGTTATTGGCTGAGCCAGCGTACAGCTTCCAGGTCATGTGGTCAGCATGACAAAGCTGCTTCTGGCCAACCAGAGCAGCAAATGGAAGTGCCGTTTACCTTCCTGCTGTTGTAGCAGTACCTATTTACCTACAGTGGTACCTCTACTTACGAATAACTCTACTTACGAATGTTTCTACTTACGAATGGAGCTCTGTCCGCCATCTTGGATGCGGTTTAGATAGGATTTCTACTTACGAATTTTTAGATAGGGTTGCTTCTACTTACGATTTTTTTCTCCCAATGCATTCCTATGGGATTCGACTTACAATTTTTTTTCAACTTACAAATGTGTGTTCAGAACGCATTAAATTTGTAAGTAGAGGTACCACTGTACTTGCACTTTGAAGTGCTTTCGAACTGCTAGGTTGGCAGGAGCTGGGACCGAGCAACGGGAGCTCACCGCGTCACAGGGATTCGAACCGCCAACCTTCTGATCAGCAAGCCCTAGGCTCTGTGGTTTAGCCCACAGCGCCACCTGCATCCCAGGTGTCTAGTTTGGCCCACAGTGTGAATGGAGCATGATATATCCATTAAAAGAAAATCATTGCTTCTCTCCTCCCCCCCACCTTCAGATCACTCTCTCCATGCCGAACCAGGAAAATGAAATCCAGAGTGTGCCAAGTGGTATGTGTTGGCCAGATGTCATGCTGGGACAGCCTCATGGTTGTCATGGTGACCATGAATCTACCCCATGAGCTACCCCAGACAGTCTAAACAGGGGTCAGCAAACTTTTTCAGCAGGGGGGCGGTCCACTGTCCCTCAGACCTTGTGGGGGGCCAGACTATATTTTGGGGGGGAAATATGAACGAATTCCTATGCCCCACAAATAACCCAGAGACGCATTTTAAATAAAAGGACACATTCTACTCATGTAAAAACATGCTGATTCCCGGACCTTCCGGGGGCCGGATTTAGTAGGCGATTGGGCCGCATCCGGCCCCCGGGCCTTAGTTTGGGGAATCTGGTCTAAGAGTCTGCAATGCTATGTTCAAGACCATTTCTGTCAGCTCAGTTAGGGAGATGTATAGGGAGCCTGGAGAGCAAGATAGTTCTCCTATAGACAACAGAACAGTGCCCACCTTTAAGTCCAACAACATTTGGAGGGCCACAGGTTTCCCATACCTAGGAATATTTTTGTATTTTTTTTTTGTGTGTGTAATAAAGCCCACACTTGCAGGATTGCATTGAGGTGACCCAGAACCACCCCTTAGGGAACGTGCAGATTTGGGAGTCCGCGGTTTCCTCAGAATAGCGCCTGCTGTCTTGGCACAAAATGAAACCAAGCCATGCTTGCAGACAGTGTGTTTCCATTTTGAACCACCCTGTGATCCTTGGATGAAGGTGGTATAAGAATTCAATAAATAAAATAAATAATAAATCCCACCTGAATTCCAGGCAAAGCTTTGATGTACTTCTTGTGTGTGTTCCTTAAACCAACTCTTTGTGTTTCACAATACCTTTTTCCTAATGTGCTCCAGTGTGCACATTTGGGATTCTGAGAAAGGGTAAACCTGGGTGCCTTGGGGGTGTTGCAAAACTCAACATGACTGCCACCCCTAAAAGAGCTTTAAGATACAGGACCACATAATGTTGCAGCAATGCCTCTCCATCGATGGGAGAAAAAGGCACCTATGTCAGCTTCCACCATGCTCACTCGCAGAGAGAAGCACTTTGCACCTTTTTCTGCTTAGAACAGAAGGGGAGGAGTCTTCCCAGGCATGGCATCCAATGAAAAATGAGCCTGTTTAATGGGTTTTGGTTTTTAATGTGCAAAAGGGAACTGAGCGGGAAGAGGAGGTAGCCTCTCAGACAGTGAATTTTGGAGGGAATATTTACTGAGAACTGAGAATGGGCAACATTCTGACAAAGGAGGTACCGACAGGCACATGGGAGCCCACAGGCTCCATGTTGGTGATCTCTGTTTACACTGTGAACTTATTTGTAGGACGCTGGTCACTGTGAGAAAATAGGATGCTGGACCAAATGGGCCTCTGCCCTGAACCAGCAGGAGTTTTCATCATGTTCTTAAGCTGGCATCATAGTACTCACAATAATTCTAAAATAAGGACTCTCTATGCACTTTTGTATTTAAAATATACAATGCTGCAAGGACGATGGTTGCGAAAAGGAACATTATTTCCAGGTCACTGGACTAGCACCAGTTCAGCATTCTGCATGTTACTTGTAACTTGATCAGGTGCTGCTTCACTTAATATAGATTAAGCGACTGGAGATGGGTGATGGAAGAGATGCAAAGTGGCCTGAAGGAATACTGCGGTGCTGCTAGGATAATAGGACGATGTCTGTATGCAAAATATAAAAAGACTATTATGAGTTGTGTTTTTTCCCCCTGTGCGCGACCATATGTTGAGCACAATTGGTGTGCATATGGACAGAGGACACACTCGACTGTAATCTATATCACAGGGACCAAAAATAAAACAGGAGCAAAAGGCTAAAATCATAAATGCTGTTTTTACAGGGCAAATTAAAAATGTTTGTTGTAGCAAAAATATTGCTGCATTAATTAATAGCTTTGCAGCACGTTCTGGCAAGGAGTGATAAAAGACAGAGTGGATTTTCAGACTTTTCTTTAAATACTCTTCTCTTCAAAGCTGAGTGCAAACGGTTAGCAAAGTTTGGGTTTTAGAAAAAAATTTTTTTATTAAATTTGTAGTCCGCCCTTCATCCATAGCTAGTGCCTTTACTCAGTACTCTGGAAACAGATGTTGTCGTATCTAATTGTTCTCGCCTCATATGGCAATTTTACATGCAGTTAATTAATATGTTTTATGTTGCGGGTAGGTTTCCATGTCTTCATCCTTGAATCTTATGAGGTGAGGTTTGGTGATGTCAAGAGTCAGAGCAGAACTGTGGGTGAAGTGCTTTAATATTTCATGGAATATGGCAAGTGGGGAATATTTCCCCCATTTGTGATTCCCAGCAAGTAGCATTCACAGGCATGGAGGCAAAGTATAGCCATCACTGATAGTCTTATTATCCATGAATTTGTCCAATCCTCTTTTAAAGGCATTCACGTTGGTGACCATCACCAACATGTTCTTAAATGCTGGTGCCCAGAACTAGACATAGGGTTGCATCCAATGCTGTTCTTACTCAGAACAACCCCATTGAAATTAATGAACATGGCTAACTTTAGCCCATTAATTTCAATGGGTTTACTCTGAGAACAACCTATAGTATGCCAGGGAAGGTCTGACCAAAGCAGAACAGAGCATAGCCATTTCTTCTCACAGTCGAAATGTTATATTTCTGTAAATGCAATCTAGAAGATACTTCGGTTGCATTAACCATTGGCTGAGTATTACTAGTCTCCTAGCACGCACCAAGCACCAAGTCTGACAAAGCCATACTCTGGTTTTTGTTTTTTGTTTTAATAAAAAGATTACAAAATGGCTCCCTAGTTACAACAAAGGGAAACTTTTAGTGGTCTTTTACTTCTCCATATTAAAGGTGGAATGGAAATGTCCTTTGTAGTTTGAAGCTGATAGTGTACAATGACATCAAATTAGGAAAGGACAAAAAGAGTTTGATGGCAGATGTGAGATGCTCCCTGAATATTAAAGGGCACTGGAGAGATCTGCTGCTGTTAATATATGTACAGTAAGTTGCTGTCATAGCAGACCCAGATTTCTCCCCCCTTGAGAGAGTAATCTCCTTATAGATGAATCATTGAAGCATGAAAATATATTCTTTGGACATGGCGCTGTAAGAATGGAAGGACATGCATCAAACAATGCTTTTGTATAATGCTGAAATGTTTAAAAGACTGGGACATGCTGGCTGGACGTGGATTTTTTCAGAGTATGCTATGGAAAAAACAAATAATTGAAGATGTATCTATTTATAATATTTATATACTGCCCTTTCAACAAGCCACAGAAGGGTTTACTACTAGGCAAAAGATACAGCATTCATAAAAATAACATAACACATGGCAACAATGACAATCAGGTCTCTCCTCCTCTAGTTAACTGCCTAATACTAAAGATAGATGGGACCTGACACACCTCAGTAGGGAAAGAATTCCATATATAAGGAGCCACCACCGAATAGACCCTTTCTATAGGCTTCACACCACATACATACTGATGAAGAACCACCAGGAACGTCACATCTGCTGATTTTAGAACATGGGAAGTTATTCTCTCAAATATTTGGATCCCACACCTTTTGGAATGTCGAAATAACCATCTTGAATAAGGTCTGGAAAACAATTGGCCACTAATGTAGCTGTTTTGAGATATGGCTATTATTCTGGCAAACTGCTGCCCCCTACTGATATTGTTGGTGCAGCGTTTTCCACTAGCTGCAGTTCCCAGAGCATCTTCAATGAGATTTCCCACATAGAGCACATGGCAGCAGTCCAGATTGGAACATGAACACCTGAAGGAAGTCCTGTATTAGGAAGTTTTGAGTGTTTGATGTTTTACTGTGTTTTTTTATATATGCTGTAGGCCGCCCAGATGGGCGGGGTATTCATCATCATCATCATCACCACCACCACCACCATCATTCTGAAATGGTCATAGTTGGCACATTAGATGAAGCCAGGCATAAGTCCTCCTAGCTACTTTGGTCACCTGGGCCTCGAGTGACAAATATGGTTCCAGGAGCACATCCATGGACCTGTTGACTTTAAGGGGAGTGCAGCCCCATTAAGTATAGGTAATTCTGCCCAGTCCCAGATATGGGAACCACTGGCAGCCAGTGTGGTGTAGTGGTTAAGAGCAGTGGACTCGTAATCTGGTGGACCGGGTTCGCGTCCCTGCTCTTCCACATGCAGCTGCTGGGTGACCTTGGACTATTCACACTCTCAGCCTCACTCACCTCACAGAGAGTTCATTCTGGGGGAGGAAGGGAAAAGGAGATTGCTAGCTGCTTTGAGACTCCTTGGGGTAGTGATAAAGCAGGATATCAAATCCAAACTCCTCCTCCTCCTCCTCCTCCTCTTCTTGCCTGGATTCAGCTTCAGTTTGCTGGTCCACATCCAGGTCATTTCTGCCTCCAGACTCTGCCTTCAGGACTTGCACTGTTCCACCTGGTACTGATGCAACAGAGAACTAGAACGTGTCATCAGCCTACTGGTGACACCCTGCTCCAAATCTTCTGATGCTTCCTATATATAAAATTTATATTCTGTGTGGAACATGCATTGCATTTTCTTTTTATTCCAGTCAGTTGTCAGTTTTACACTTGCAATTATCTGCAATTTCCATGCCATTGCTGGCCTCAACTTCTTAGAGAGCATTTTAGTGGTGCCTACTTCCAGATACAGTTGTGGGAAACCCACAAATCTGACTGGGGTGTCAATTAGACTTTTAAAAAAAATGCAGGGAGAAAAATTACACTTCTGTGGAGGAAAGTATCCCAGAGAATCTGACTTTTCCCTATTGTGGACTGGAGATGGTTCAATATCTTCCTTCTGTTAAAATAACTTTAGATCTTCTCCAAATGTTTTGAGACATTGAACATTTATATGAAAAAATTAAATGTGTGTGGATGTTTTCTTCAACAATTCCCCCCCCCCTTTTTTTTTACAGAGAAGTACTGGAATTTCTCACTATGATTTCAACTGAGAAGATAGACTTATTTAATGGCTTCAACAGACTGTGTTGGGATACGTGGTTACGCTGACATAAGGAGAAGAAATTATTAGAATTGGGTTTCAAAAAGGAACATAAGGGAATGGATGTAATGCACGTCTGTTGTTCTGGCTAAATACTGTATGGAACAGAAGTTCGGCAGCAACGGGGATGGAGAGCAGTGTGTGATGTATACAGGATTAGGAAGAATAAAAATGAGAGCAAAGAATTATGCATCTCTGCATTTCCCCCTCCCAACCCCATACACAAGATGTCCCTGTACCATTCGCACACAGTCTAGCATCTAACAAGTATATTGTTACTCTGATTTTTGCTTTCTCAGTATCATTCTCAAAAGCGATCCCAGTATGGATTTGGCCTGACAGCATGCAGGAAATATTTCAGAAGAATCATATTGGCAAGTCTAAGTTTCCACTTGGTGATAGATTGTGCCCATGTCTTGGTGGCCTTTGTGAATAGACTAAAACACCTAGCTCACAGCTCTTTTCACCAGGGCTAGCCAACATAGGGCCTTCCCAATGTTGCTGCACTTCAACTCTTTTGATCCCTGACTGTTGGCCATGCTGGTTGAAGGCGTGATAGGAGCTAGAATCCAACAACATCTGGAAATCACCACATTGCCTACCCTTGCCTACGCTTTCGGGATTTCAGCGGCTTTCAGGAATCAAGATTTCAGACCGGGGGCATTCCCAGTTCCATTTGGAGAGCATGGCTATTGAACCTGGGACCTTCTGCATAAAAGTAGATGCTTTCCTATTGAGATATAGCCTAGCTAGCAGTTGCCACAACAGCTTCTGAGGCTGTGGACTTAGAAGATCATTAGCAATTGGTTGGTGGGAACCTTTATACTTCAACATTTAATGTTGAATGGAACACATTGGGGTTACCTCCAGGTTAGTAGAAACAGGAGCATGGTGTAGGCTTTGGCACTGGGGTGGGAGGGGGTGGGAATTAAACAAAGGGTCTGCTGGTTTCTCTTTAAGGTTTCCAGACTCAAAAGAGAGCAGGGCAATTAAAGGCACAGAAGTCCTGTCCACTATTGAGTCTGGCAACCCTAGAAGCAGGATTCTCTCTCAGATTTTATTAAAGTTTTTCATAATACAATAAAAGAATCAAATCTAAATAAAAACAAAAACAAAGGAAAGAGAGAGAAAAGAAATTGCGGAGGTAACTCTCAAAGCTAACTCTCAGAGGTGACTCTTAGCCCTGTCTCCCACAGAAAGAGGTGAGAGTTAGAGGAAAATAGGATTCCTGTGCCTTTAATAGTGGTGTGGCAGGCAGAAATTCAACAGGCTTTCTAGTATGGAAATAAAACTATGGGGGAAGCTTTTCCAGTTCACTCGGTTAGATGCTTTACTATATGTGTGTCCACTGATTTATTTCTGGGCCCTCCTCTCCGCCTGCAAAAGAGGACACAAATATTCATATGACACAGCGTATGCAAATGTTATGCAAATCTGTGTCCTCATTTGCAAGTGGTTCAGAGGACCCAAATCCACATACAGTTTACCAGGCCCAGAAAATCCTGCTATTCCCAGTCTCTTTTCATTTCATTTGTTTCCAGACTGCGGAACATAAAAGAGGCAAAAGAGACTGATATCTCTATTCTTACTATGGCAATCAATTTAGAGATCTAGTGTGTTGTATTTGTAACCTTAAGGTTTTTTTTCCCCTTCCCCACACGAAAATGAAGTTTTGTCATAGCTAATAATTGATCTGACAAAAGTGTTCACAGTGACTTGAAGGGTGCCTTTGGTTACCAAGACAGATTTTTATAATAATGAGCCTTTTTCCTGTGGGGGGCTGTGAACTGCTAATTAGCATCTATGACCCAATATTCTCAGCAAATAAGAGTAATAGCAGTAATTTCTAGCTTTATGTAGGGTGGAACTCTAATATTACCAGCACTTCTGCTGCATTTGTAATTAACTGCAAGTAATTATTATAGTCAAGGAGTATATATCCTAATGCTCCTAGGTAATAAAAAAAAATGGAATGATGTTTGTAAAACTCATATGTTCCATGCTGGGTATACTGATTTATTTCAGAGTGCTGGTGATTATACACAAACTAATTTTTTTTTTTTTTCTAATCCTGCTTTATGTCTTTGTACATTGTTATCATTCTTAACGTTTATGGGCAACTATATTGTCCTCATCTTAATTCCCTGTAGTTCCCACCCCTGATGAGTTTTAATTAATATTTTGCTTTCCACGATGCCGTCAGATTCAAACGCTGGACATTTGGCTGTAGGAGGCATTGATAGAATAATTTGTTTTCACCAAGTTTTAATTAAACGTTTTGCATTTGGTCTAAGAACATGGCGAACTCTAACCCATGAGTCAAGGTAAAATAAGCATGAGGATCACAGATGAAATGGAGCAGTCAGGGTTTTGGATCGCCCCCCCCTTAACAAAGCTTTTGTCACTGCAACGTAAATTATGTTTTGAGTCTATGTTTTCTTGCACCCTTGAATAAGGGGTGCGACCTGGGCAGAAGTAGCCAACAAGGATCTTTCTCCCCTTTGAATATAGAGAGCCTTCTGACTGGTTGGTGGGGTGGGGCAGTTCAGGACAAGGAACAAAACAAGAAATTCTCAGGAGCCAAAGACTATTAAGGAGAGCTTTGTTCTTTGCACAACTCACTTGAGCTCACAGTGGTATAAAGACCCGTGGCATTTCAAGATTTTGAAGGTTGGAGGCATAAGTAGAATATCCAAACAAAAGCATCAGGAATATTTGAACAATCAGTTATTTCCTTGTTAAGGAAACAGAACTGCAGGTACAGAATTATGCACGGCAAACTATATATTCTTTCTGTAGGAATAAACTGATTAATAAGTTTATTTTTGAAGTTGCAGAAATCAAGAAAATTCATGTTACCTTTGGAAAAAGCAATGCCTCTTTCTGTGCATTGGTGTGTGTGTGTGTGTGTTGATTCCAAGGAGGCAACAGCAAATTTCCAGGTGCATTGACTGATCCCACACTTGCATAAAAGGAAAATGCACTGTGATATCTAGTCCCAATATGTAAAAGCCTAGATATGTTGCACAATACCCTTTTTGTGTAGACATTCCATTTTTCCATATGAAGACAATATGATCTTTACATTGAAAAAGTAAGGGCTCAGTCCCATGAAAACCTCAGTGATGGGGAAGGGATATAATGAATCAGGTGGTTACTGAGGCATCCCGGACCCAAGTTGTTAAGCGTCTTGTAAATTAACACAAGAATCTATGGAACCTGACCTGGTAGTATGTGGGCAGTCAGTGCAAGCTTTTGAGCATCAATTATGGAGTGATGATAGTCTGTACCCATCACCAGTGTAGCTGCATCATTTACATCAGCTGAAGTCTCTGGAAAGGGCCTGATGTATCAGCCATAGTTGCTAAATTGCACTCCTAGTCACTGAGGCCACTTGAGTCTCCAATGACAAAGATTGATCTACGATAAGCCCAAAATTCCAAAATAAATGTTTTCTTTCCTTTTCATGTTGCCCCAAAAGAACAACAACACAATCGCACAAACCTCAAGTGCATTGAACAAATACCTTACAAAGGGTGTGTTTGTGGAATCAACATATGAATTCTGAGATCCACTGGAGTTATTGGTTTTCGGGCAGTCGGTCTGATGGAGGATGGACAATAACATGGCCTCATGTGTAAGTAGCACTGAGATATTTCTATAAAACCATTCCCCACTATTTTCCCCATCTAATCACATTGAATTCTCTTGAATGCCTCATTGATGAATTAATACGAAACTGATTGAAAAGGCTCTGAAGAAAACCCTTAGAAACAATTTCTTTCTTTCTTTTTACCTTGTGCAAGTAGAACAAGAACTTTCCAATTAAATTTTTCCATTTATTAGTTGGCATATTGTAAAGCGTTACTTGCCTTTGGAGAGCAGAACTTTTGGGTTTTGAGCTGTAAAGCTCTGGGGACAAAAGGGGGAAAGGTTTGCCATGTTTGCGAGGAAGGGGGTGTTCTCTTTTTACACCCCCTACCCCCAATAATTCCTACTTGTGCTACAGCCACATGATTTCCATCATAACCAAAACTATTTGCGTAGCATTTCCATGCAACTTCCATTTCACAGTTTTAAAGCTCTCGTTCTTAGAGAGACGTGTCGGCAGTGCATTGTATGAGAATCTCCGGGTAATCAAATTGCAGGAAGGCGGTTATAAGAGTCTTTGCTCATCCTGAATTGCTGAGGAAGAAGCAAATGTGGAAATTATGAGTAATGCAATTGATGGACTTAAAGCTTTTAAATATGAAGACTCTCCACAATTGAGATGTATATGAGTTCAGAATCTAATAAGTGGTAAATACAATAGGTTTCAATAAGATATTTTATCAAGTGCTCTGCCTCGCTTTTCACTCCCTTTGGTTTTTATGGGCAGCATTAGCATCTAATCAGCAGGCAAGTTGGATTTTTTTTTATTGTGACACATAATCAGTTTTAGCTCATCATCTTTCTTTTTTACATACTCCCTTGCTCTAGATTTTCTCACAATGCACATGCTTTCCAAGCTGTTTTGCCCCCCATTTATTTTAAACACAATTCTATTATATTAGCAGGATGTTTATTGACAACTTATTTACGGCAGAACATTGCAGGTACTTGTATAAGCTTCTGCAATGCAAGTGTACTAAATTCAAACATCTAATGGACTTTTGAATGTCCCTTGATTTACACAGCTCTTTAAGCAATACTGGCAGCTCTAGAGTTTTAGTGCAGATTTTTAATACTATTGCAACCGAACAAAAACATGCCATTCATTCTTTTCTTTTTTAAAAAATAGAAGTTATTTTCTTAATGTATTCGTGGGTTCTTTTAAAATTCTAAGCATCGTTTGACTTGGGGGAGGAAATAATATTAGCATGGAGGCGAGGTGATAAAACATTTCGTTATGTTTAGATGCTACCTAAACCCTATTCACACAAGTCCTTGCACATAAATCCCACTGGCAACCATGGGGGATTGTGCAAAGCTCCATATTATCCTCCATTTGCCTCCAGCTCATAGAGGGGGAAGTCTAAAGTGAGGATCCTGCTCAATTCAGGGCCCTCCATTTTGCAGGGTTCTGAACTGTGTGAGAGACCTCCATGCTCAGAAAGGACTCTCTGCTTCAGACTTCAGCCTCTACAAGTTAAGGAGGCTTGCTCTCGCTTGCCCTATTCATATGTAGGGTTTACATGGAAGCAGAATGCCCAACATAGCTGCCAAGACTCCCGTATTCCCCGGGAAATTCCCATTTTTCCAGCTGTTCCTAGCTGAAAAAACAGATTTTTTTGTTTTTTCCCGGTTTATTCTGGCGCGGCGGCCATTTTGGAACTGGGCGGAGCATGCTCAGAAGCGACTTTTGATGCTGCTCTTCCCAGTTCCAAAATGGCTGCAGTGCGACTTCTGGCACGGCGGCCATTTTGGAACTGGGCAAAGCAGCATCAAAAGTCACTTCTGAGCATGCTCCGCCCAGTTCCAAAATGGCGGCAGCGCTACTTCTGGTCTGCTACTTCCACCCGGTCCCTTATTTCTCCGACAAGCAACTTGGCAGGTATGATGCCCAAACAGGACTTTAAACATCTCTGTTTGGGACTGAGGCATCATTGTGATGTAAATTTCTGAGTTGAGACCAAGCAGACCTGAATTCGGCCATGATGCTTATAGGCTGCTTTCTGGAGTGATATGGATGAAAAACGTCACGATGGGATAACCCCCACATATGCTGCACAGTGCTTTTTGGGGGGAAACAGAATACTACCTTAATAGATAAATACAGAGCTGAGATCTGGGGCACCAGCTCCTGGGGGCCAAGCTGTTTTGGGCCCCCCAATATATTTTGTGGGGGGCCCTCTCCCTCCCCCATGTTAAGACAGTGAAGGAGGCTGAGCATAGAGCTGAGCATGGCTCCTTGCTCTCCTCCTGCCGTGGAAGGGGAGGAGGGTGGAAGCAGCCTGTCGCCAGTTACGGCACCAGGAGGAGGTGGACGAGGAGCCACCGGCCACTGAAGCCGCACGGCCACCACATTTGGCTCTGCAGACAGCTCCTCGTGATGTCCATCATACCCACAACATTTGCCCCGCCCAATTGCCCTCGCAAGCTGGCACCTCTGGCGGAGATTAAATATCACCGAGGTGTGACATTAGCCCATGACAGAAGTGAGATAGGGCAATAAATGTCTCCCCTGAAATCATTCCCAAATAATACCCCAGTTTTGCTGCTTTTGTGGTTGTTTAAACAAATAAGAGGCATTATCAGGACAAATTTCAAGCATCCAGAAACAACCAAGGAGAGTCAGTATAAAACCACTTCCGTGCCTGCCTGCGTCAGAGGTGGAGTTGTGGGCGTCACGACCCGACCACGCGTGTAGGGGCTGAGAACTCAGTCCCTGAGCGATTGGGAGTTTCCCGCCCACATCATTCGAGGGCCAACCAACCCTGTCGGCTGGGGGGGCGTGTCCTGCTTCCTTTAAGCAGGTGAAGGGTGGGAAGCCGTCCTCTTTCACCCCGCTCACCAGCTGCATCGGTTCACCCGCCCACCCACCATTTAGGATAGCTTTGACCTTGCTATGGACTTTGGTTGGTTGCCTTGGTTGGCCAAGGAGCCTGGCAGGACTTTCCCCCCTTGGGCTAGCCAAGGGGTTTTTTCCACCTACCTCATATCAATTTGTCACAACTATTGGTTTTGGCGGTTAGGCATTGGAAATTGTGTTAGAGCTGAGGAGGGTAGGTAGCGCCATCACCTACCCTGCAAATGGAGGAGTATTCCGTTAAAGGATTCTGGGGTCATGGTCTGGTCCAAAGCCTAGGGAGGTTAGGGCCGTAAGGCATGCCCCTAATGGTGATCACAGGAGAAGTTCTGGTTGATGTACATCACTGGGCTCCTTACTGGTGGTTAACTCTTCCCAGACATCCAATACACGGGTTGGCATCGGATATAGACGATTAGGGTCCAATGCCTAAGCCAATACTGCTCAACATCCGTAACCAATAAAGTTGTGGCCTTTTCGCCCATTTAAATCTATCTGATGTGTCGTGTGTCTTTATTCTCACGGGGAGGGAGGGACATTGCCACACAAGGTTGTGACCTAGGAAAGGTGAATCCTGAAGAGACTATCAAGGTCCTATCATCTAAGACATCTCCACGTGATTCCCTTCTAGATGATGAAAGTTCTAGTCTGAAAGGGGACTTGGGAATTTTGCAGCTATGGAAAGAGAATAAATTTCAAAATTTCAAGATTGGAAGGGCATACAGACCGTAGTGAAAGCCAAAATGAAAACAGACTCGCCCGGATACCAACACATACAAATCTGGGCTTTCTTGAGTAGGATGATTAGAAGTCAAAAGATCCAGAGAGATATGCCTGAGTTTGAAATAATATTAGAGAATGACAAGCCAGGATGTTTTTCTTAGATGTGTCAAATTATCATCAACACTCAAAGAAAAATAGAATGCAAATATATGTTTTAATGGAATAATGATATAAATAGGGAAATTACAAGAGAAATATGGTTATTTTTATTTCATAAAGGCTCCATAGCAATAGAATATTATATTAAAATGACAGTCCAATGATACTGGATTCCATGGGGAAACAATATTGTAAGTAAGTCTGAAGACAGAATATTTTAGGTATGTCAGGAACAAAAAGGTGATTTCTATCACATGTGGTGGAGGTGTGAAAAAGCACAACTATTTTGGTGAACAGTGGCAGAAATGCTTAGAGAAACATTTCCAATACAAGCAGTTTTGGACTCATTATTGTGTTTATTAAATCCCCTCAATTCCTTTATCCAAGTCATTTATAAAGATGTTGAACAACAACTGGCCCGGGACAGAACCCTGTGGCACCCCACTTGTCACTTTTTTCCAGGATGACAAGGAACCATTAATGAATATTCTTTGGGTTCAGTCAGTCAACCAGCTACAAATCCACAGTTACCTCGTTCAACCCACATTTTACCAGCTTCCTCGCTAGAATATCATGGAGGACTTTGTCAAAAGTCTTGTTGAAATCAAGATACACGATGTCCACAGCATTTCCCTGATCCACCAAGTTTGTAATTCCATCAACAAAAAGAAAGAAATAAGATTGGTTTGGAATGACTTATTTTTGAGAAACCCGTGCTGGGTGTTAGTAATCACAGCATCCTTTCCTAAACGCTCACAGACCGACTGTTGAATTATCTGTTCTAGGAACTTCCATGGTATCAATGTCAAACTCACTGGCCGGTAGTTACTTGGGTCTTCCTTTTTCCCCTTTTTGAAGATGGGGACAACATTTGCCTGTCTCCAATCAGTATCTCAAAGATACATAGGCTCTGAAATTATATCCAACCGCTCTTTTAGTACCTTTGGATGCAGCTCATCAGGCCCTGGAGATTTGAATTCATTTAATGTGGCTAGGTGTTCCCCTACTACCTCTTTTCTTATCTTGGGCTGCAGCTCCCTCCTTATATCATTTATTCTGTTATTATCAGGGTGGGCAACACTTTCCTTTTGGGTGAAGACATTGGCAAACCTTACAAGGATGTGGGTGGCACTGTGGGTTAAACCACAGAGCCTAGGGCTTGCTGATCAGAAGGTCGGCAGTTCGAAGCCCCATGATGGGGTCAGCTCCTGTTGCTCGGTCCCAGCTCCTGCCAACCTAGCAGTTCGAAAGCACGTCAAAGTGCAAGTAGATAAATAGGTACCACTCCGGTTGGAAGGTAAACAGTGTTTCCATGCGCTGCTCTGGTTCGCCAGAAGCGGCTTAGTCATGCTGGCCACATAACCTGGAATCTGTACGCCGGCTCCCTAGGCCAGTAAAGCGAGATGAGTGCTGCAACCCCAGAGTCATCCACATGGTAACATAAAGTAGTACCAAAGGAACTTGAATTAATTAGTAAAATCTGGGAACAACTAGAAATCATAAAATTAACTGCAATGATCCACCCTTATAAAATTAACAGAAAGGATATTGAATCCCACATATATTAAAAGAGAACTAGGCAGAATTGATATAAGGATAGAATACTGCTTTGAATTATTTTTATTTTTATTTTTTATTTTTGAATTATTTTTATTTTTATTTTTTATTTTTTGAATTATTTTTATCTATTAGAGGAAATTAGTTTTAATATTATATGGATGTAAACATATTTATGTTTATATTCATATGTATTTTTATATATGTGCATATGTCTTCTATGTGTGTTTTGTATAGCTGTATATTTTTGGAATGGTATTCGTAAAAAAATTTTTATAAAGGAATGAATGAAAATAGCATACAAAAAGCATTCTAATAGGGGAAACTGCATTCAAAAATATTTTTATTAATCAAAACAGCATCTATAAATATGTTTGTTTGGAATCATTTGCACCAAACTGCAGACAAATTTTCATGATTTTTATTTTAAAGTAAATTGTGGAGAATTGAATATAAAGTTGGAAAAATGAGAGCTGAAATTGACAGACTCACCCATCCCTATCTGACAGATTCCCTTGGGTGGACTGGTCAGTTTAACATAGTCTGATTTTCTGCTCTGTTTCAATGCTGAGGAATACAGTATACAACACGGAGTGTCTTCGAATGAATTAATATTCAGAAAGGAGCAAATAGGAGCTCTTTGAGGAAGGCAGCGAATTCAAATGCACTGCACAGTGAATGCCCAAGCTCTAAGTGCCCAATTGAGCTAATAACAAGAATGATGATGATGAAGATGCCGCTGAGAGGGGGGGGGGACGAGAGTGCATTCACGTTTGTTCACTTACTCGCCTCATCATAACTGTATTTCCCAGTGACAAGGATGAAAGCAAACTAAAGAATCTCTTGGATACAGAATGGTTTTTCCATGGATGAGGGATTACTGATTGGCTTTTTAACTTAGGCTTTTCCAAATAGTTTTTCAGTTATTTAATTTACTCTACATGGAGCCTATTGATTATTCAAGTTGGCAGTCAATTTTATAGGGCACCCCGCTGTTTCTTTGCTTAATGTAGTCAATGATAGTAATTGCTTGATCAGTGCAGCCCATGAAATAGGTTTTGTGTCTTTTTTTCCCCCCTTTTACAATGCATTGATGGCTTTATCTGATGTAGTCTTGGCAGGGCCCGGGTTTTACAGCACTATCCCGAACTCCCAGAGGTCTCTAGATTAATGGCAATGGCTTTCGGTCGGAGCTGCTGATACAGCTCTCCAGAATGTATTCACACATCTGGCATGCCGCACTTGGCACGGGTGCCAGCTTTTTTTGTTGTGCAGTTACCAAATGGCTCACCAGTGCCTAGTTAACTGTTTTCACTAAGGGAATGAGATAAAAAGCTATTCATGGAGATCTTGGCACCCTCTCTCTGTTCTCTGGTAATTACAATTTTTTAATTTTTCCATTGCACTTTTTATGGAGACAATCGACAATTAGAAACAACTTGGCGTGCCAAATATTTGTGCTACAAAAAAAAAAATCACAGTTCAATTTTGGTCTCGTTCCCAAACTGGTGGGGTTTTCCTGCAAAGTTATTGTAATAATTCCCATGCACCAGTTTACAGATTTGACTGTCATTTCATAGTATTCTGGTGCCCAGTTAAAAATACATAGGCCCATTGAAACCAACAGTTTTAAGCAATGGTAACTGAGTACAGAGCTTGGTTGTGTGTTTTTTTAGCCAATCCTTAGAAAGAAACGCAGGATTTCAAACAGCTACTTGCTTTGGGCAAATAACCATTCTTCCTGAGGGGATTTTTCTTGCCAAAACACAGTGCTCTGAAATCATCCTACAAATTGTGAGTGGCTGGGAGAATGTTTCGTAGGCTGATATATCTGCATTGTTTTTGTAAGATTAGTGCATACTAAACTGAACACGTAAGATATTGTGAGCCACCTTGTAGGCCCTAAGGGGAGTGTCACAACCGAGAGTGGTATCCTTTCCTGGCCAACCCCCTTATGACCACAGCTGATGATGGGCCCAACACAGGAAAGGGCTTCCTAGGTGATGCATATAGGGGCTTCCACATGTAACAAAAGTGGAGTTTAGTTGGCAAGGAACTGCTGCTGTAATGTCATTGTTCAATAGTTATTCCATAAAACAATATCCAAGATATTGCTGATGGCCTGATGGTGTAACACCTATTTACAGCAGCTGAGGACTTCCAGTTTTGTGATTTACACTAGTGATGTGTTTTCTTTTTGATGAAAGCCTTATTTGGAAGTTAGCTCTTTTGAACTCAGTGGGGCATCAAGGTATCACGCCACACAATTACTGCTTGCCCCCCCCCCCAAGCTTTATAATCCTCTAGAACGATCACCTTCTTCAGTTGGTTGGATAGCCACCTATCAGGGATGCTGTAGCAGAAGATTTCCTGCATCTGCAGGCGATTTGATTAGAAGTCCTTGGAGGTGCCTTCCAACTGAATGATGCTGTGAATTCCTCCCAAATTCAGTGAACAAACAAGGGTGAAGTGGGGCTGGGCTGGGCAGCCACTCACCTGATGGTGTGATCCTTTCTTCAAACTCTTATGCATCCAGTTGAATGTGTGAAAGGAATCCCAGTGCAAGATCAGGATTCCATAATCCTGAATGATCAGGGTTCCTTATGAAAGCTTCATATGTGCATAGGGGTTCCTTTCACAGGTTCAACTGATCATCGACTGTGGTCATTATGGGGGGGGCAGTAAGGGGTCTCGTGAGCTGCTGTGGTTATACTCTCCCCTTACAATCTCCCCCTTTTAAAATATGTGTATTTATTACATCATTTATATGAGACTTTTAAGGGGCATACCCCACCCAAGACAGCTCACAATACCTCATTTCCTAAAAACGCTTTGTACATGAAACCTAAATAGACCCATAAATATTATAACTTACATAAATATATACAATATTTTATACCTAAGCATCTAAAAATGCATTTTCACAGAATAATTTTGGGAGGAACCTGGATAAGAAGGATTTTGGAAGAATCCCTAGTTTTGTTGGGGGGGGGTATTACATTTGTCTTCTACAGTGGTCATGCCACGCTACTTACACTCTGGCCATCAACACATTGACTTGGAAATAAAACTCAGCCATGTGATTTCAAGTAAGGGGCATGCCTCTTTATACTGAAGCAAGTTCCACTATATTCAGCAGGGCTCTCTACCAAAGTGTACATAGCATTTTGAATTAAACATGGAAGTAACCTTCTACCTGCTTATGTTTCAGTAACTCTTGTTTAGTTCTGTGTAACTGACTTGGGCTCCTTGATCACTGCAGATGGTGACAGCAGTCACGAAATTAAAAGACGCCTGCTTCTTGGGAGAAAAGCAATGACAAACCTAGACAGCATCTTAAAAAGCAGAGACATCACCTTGCCGACAAAGGTCCGTATACAATAGTTAAAGCTATGGTTTTCCCAGTAGTGATGTATGGAAGTGAGAGCTGGACCATAAAGAAGGCTGATCACAGAAGAATTGATGCTTTTGAATTATGGTGCTGGAGGAGACTCTTGAGAGTCCCATGGACTGCAAGAAGATCAAACCTATCCATTCTGAAGGAAATCAGCCCTGAGTGCTCACTGGAAGGACAGATCCTGAAGCTGAGGCTCCAATACTTTGGCCACCTCATGAAAAGAGAAGACTCCCTGGAAAAGACCCTGATGTTGGGAAAGATGGAGGGCACTAGGAGAAGGGGATGACAGAGGACGAGATGGTTGGTCAGTGTTCTCGAAGCTACCAACATGAGTTTGACAAAACTGCGGGAGGCAGTGGAAGACAGGAGTGCCTGGCCTGCTATGCTCCATGGGGTCACAAAGAGTCGGACACGACTAAACGACTAAACAACAACAACAACTGACTTCAGAGTAAACATAGGCAAAATTCTCTGAATTCTGCAGTACAGTTTTCCAGGTAAGTAATGTGTACTGTACAAAAATGCATATAAAGTAACGAAGGAATGGCTTCTGGAAGGAACAGACTAGGCAGAAATAACAAAGCTGACAGCAAAATTAACAGACCGGACGGAAGAGTGGAGGCCTTTCTTGGACTATTTGAAAAAGCATTATAGCCAAATGGAATCATAAGAGTTTGTTATATAATGAAAGGGTTTGAATAAAAACACTGTGCAGGTGTGGGTAGGAAGTCAGTCTACGAAACAAAGTTGAAGCTAATTTGAGAAATTTAGGAAAACTCAATAAAAATTATATTTGAGAAAAATGCATATAAAGTGAGCATATAAATGCATTATATATGGGGAAACTGTTTGTAAAAATGTGTACAATGCGGGAGACTGCATACCAAAATATATTTAGAGAAATTCATACTAAGATGCTGATGAATTTTCATGAGGACTTTTTTTTCAATTTTTAAAAAATTCACTAACTGATGTGGGAAAGTGGTGAACTGAGTTTAAGATTAGAAAAATGAGAAACTGCGAGAAATCAAACTTGACAGATTCTCCCACCCCTACACTGAACCCGATAGAATGGATTTATGAGAAAACACAATGGGCTCAAATGCACATTCTCTTAGGACTGCAACCCTGTTTTCATGCTGTCATGGTAATCTGAATTGTATTCCTATAACCGTGAGATGTAATCCCCCCAAAAAAACTGGCCAAGGAATGAAATGGAATGTGCAACACAGGTGCGTAAATCCACAGACAATATAATTGCAGAGTGCACACAGACGATTTACAATGCCTATGGTGACATCCTGCCAAAAATGTAAACATGTGATGGATTCTGGACCAGCTGTGATGTGAAGCGATTTTCCTCAGCTGAGTTTGACAGAGAGTCTGGACATGTGCAGTTCTCATATTAATTCATTTCTCTCCAGGTAGTAAACTCTAAATGCATAATGCATCTTTGGGTAGTAAAGGTCTACTGAGAAGACATCTGGAATATGCTATTTAAAATTCCTGCTCTGTCTTTAGCATCAAACTCCCAGTTACAGTGGGAAATAATGCATGAATAGCATAGCTCTCCATGCAATATTAATAACCCATGTCCCTTTGTGTTTAGGATAAATAGCCTTAATAAAAAAATCTTACTGAAAGAAAATTACAGGAATAACACAGGCTGCCCTTCTTGGTCTTCAAATTGTATTATCATCGTATCAACATTATCTTTGGGCTGTTTGACATTTCTTCTTCATTCTAAATGCATTTACAATGAACGGTTTTGCATTCCCCAACGTAAAAGTGCTACACATAGGTAGAAATTTATTCTTGCCGATATAAACACATGCTAGGAGGTCACCGAGGAACATTGAAAATGTGCTGTGTAAACCAAAAGATGGACATAATTGAGGACATTCTGAAGATTCATTAGGTAGCCTGAAGAAAGTCTACATTCTGTAGCTAGCGGTGGATGAATCTATCAGTTTGGGTTTGTCTTGGTTGCTCAGTTTTTCTAGTGTTGAGTCCTGATCAAAACAGATTTCTTAAAAATATTCATGAAAATTCACCAGCACTTTACTGCACATTTCTCTGCATGTACTAAGGCTGTGTGTACAATCCCTGTGGCCTTGATCTGGAGGTTCCCAATCAGGTCAACCCAACCTGAGTCTCACCAAAGACTTCATCCTCCATCAGGTCCTGAATTAGTTCTGAGCAGGAACTAATGTTTAACTAGCATCTCCTGCATCCAAAGGATTTGCACTAACACTGAGCCTTCATTCTCCTAACGCATTGGTTTGTTCATGACATGAAGTCCAGTGCCTCCTCTGGAAGTTATTACTGCCAGGTGATGTTGACCTTCAGGGTGGCCAAGCTCAGCAGGAGGTGGGATGGGCAGGTGTTGCATATTCCTCCATGTCAATGCCCTTACCTCCCACCATAACCAGTGATAGTGTGTGTTTGATTGTGTCGGTTTAGTTGAGAGACAGTGTGCTGGACAAATCCCCACTCAGCCAAGTTCACTTGGTGACCTTCTGCCAGTCACTGCCTCTTAACCCAACCTACCTCACAGGGTTGTTGTGAATATTGTTGTTGTTGTTGTTGTTGTTTAGTCATTCAGTCGTGTCCAACTCTTCGTGACCCCATGGACCAGAGCATGCCAGGCACTCCTGTCTTCCACTGCCTCCCGCAGTTTGGTTAGATTCATGCTGGTAGCTTTAAGAACACTGTCCAACCATCTCATCCTCTGTTGTCCCCTTGTGCCCTCAATCTTTCCCAACATCAGGGTCTTTTCCAGGGAGTCTTCTCTTCTCATGAGGTGGCCAAAGTATTGGAGCCTCAGCTTCACGATCTGTCCTTCCAGTGAGCACTCGGGGCTGATTTCCTTCAGAATGGATAGGTTTGATCTTCTTGCAGTCCATGGGGCTCTCAAGACTCTCAAGTTGTGAATATTAGGAGAGCGGAAAACCATGTCCACCACCTTGAGCTCCTTAGAGGATAATGTAGTATATACGTGCAATAAATAAATAGGTAACAGCTATCTTTTTTTAATTCTGAAATTTAAATTGCTGTAATCCACCCTAAGACCTTCTAGTGAAGGTCAGTAATGCATTTAATAATCATCATGATGATAATGATGGTGATATATACATAATATCTGCACAGGTGGACATGCCAGTAATATGACACAGCCATTTCTAAAATAAAGGAAAAATATGCATTTTAACCATCAACCCAGATGGAGAAGGGAGAATTTAACATTGCTTGAGAATATGAGCTGCATATATTTTTATTTAGAATCATAATGTGAGTCTAGCAGCTGTACACGCTATTGCGTAAGAAACATATTTTATCGTCTGCTTGCATACAGGTATCAGAGCTGCTTAAACCTTTCTGGTCAGGGTATTCTCTCATTGAAAACCACAAGCCCTGCCCCTCCCCATGTTATTACCCTTTGGAGGTAAATGTTATGGGGTGCTTATATTTTCTCCCCTTGTGGGTTGAATATGAGCTGGGGGCAATTTTTAGTAGAAAAACATCCAGAGGGCAAAAAATTAAGAATGCCCCCCCTCCGCCTCTCTTCCTCTGATCGAACTGGCAACCTGCTGCAAGTGCTTTTCATTCATCTCTTGAGTAGCATCCTCAATGGGCCAAAGCATGCATCCATCTACTTGGGAACCTTCCCATGCTCCTATTTCATGCTCCTCTGCGCAGTCAAGTGCAATCCCAGAAATGGCATCTGTGACACGTATCGGGGTGTATTTCCGGAAATCCGGAAATTGTGTTTTCTATTCTTTTTTAATAGTGGAATGTCCTGTGTCAGCCATAAGAGAGGCATAAAGAGCTTCCTTCTACTGAACCACTAGCACAATTGTGCCTACCATAATTGGCAGCAAGCGGCTCTGTTTTCCTGCTTCATAAGAAAAAGAGCAGCACACTTACTGGGGTGAAGCTGCATAAATAATCTCTCAGAGGTGGAGTTACAGCCACATACAGCGGGGCGGAATGGGTTCAGGACTGCACAGCCCTACTGTTGGGAGTGGTGGGTACATGCCAGCTTGACTCAAGATTATGCTACAACATGGCATTGTTGAGGTGTGTGCCTCAAGATTATCTCTCGGGTATTGTGTTTCCAAACTATGTGTAGTCTAGAAAGCATTGGGATTTAAATCCACAGTCATTGACAAACACCTTCATCTTGCTATCATTCCAAACAATCAAAATATTGAAAGACTGCATTTGTGGTGAGCAAAGTAGAAATTCTAGATTGCCAGCGATTGGATTGCTCACTCTGTGGAGAGATTAGATCAGAATTGCTTTCTCCTTGTTCGAAAACAGGAAAATTCAGTGCTGGTCCGTTTTTCAACGAAATGGCTTTCTTATGGGGGAAGAAATTGCGTAGCAAACATTTTATGGAGGCAAATGCTGTTGTATAGTGATGCAATTCCAGCTTGCCAATGGAAATTCAGTTCCATGCTTTTTTGTGTATTTCATGGTATTCAGCTATGTGCTATTATATTATTATGGCTATTTGTTAAATGCAACATTCAGCTGAACTTTTAACTGATCCAGCTAGGGAGATTCATTCTAGCAGATCCAATGCATTTCCATACATGTAAGTTTTTTTTAAAAAAAACTTTGATAGACTTTTAGTTGGTAATGGGGGTGGGGCATAATTCAATGCTATTTGCATTTGAAGGTGAATCATGTAATCCACACTTTCCAAAACAGTGTGCAAACCGAAACACAGCCATTCCTCTGAAATTCACACTTCTCTTAATTTTGCAATGCAATTATCCAGCAAAATCATGTGCACAAAAATGCATATACTAAAAATGCATGTACTAGTGTGAAGTGTGCATAGAATCGATATACAGTCATACTTCGGGTTACGAATGCTGCGGGTTGCGCATTTTTTGGTTGCGGACAGCATCGAACCTGGAAGTACCAGAACGGGCTACTTCCAGGTTTTGGCGCTCGCACATGTGCAGAACTACAAAATGACAACACGTGCATGCACAGAAGCACCGAATCGTGTCATGTGCATGTGCAGACGCAGCGCTTCAGGCTACGAACGCTGTGGGTTGCGAATGTGCCTCCCACATGGATCATGTTTGCAACCGGAGGTTTGACTGTATTAGTGAAAATAACATTAAAAATATATATTGTCATGGGCCCAACTGCTTTGCAAAAAATGTGTACACTGGACAAAATTGCATACACAAATGTGTGCATTAGGTGCAATTATAACTAAAATGCTGATTAATTTTCATGAGGACTAGATAGATAGATAGATAGATAGAGCGTAAACCGATTTGGAAATGTGGAGAAATAAACTTAAAATGAGAAACTGAGGCAAAGCAGATTTACTCATCTCTACCTGTGAGAGAAGTATTTGGAATTTTATTCATTTTACCCATTTATAGATTTATGGATCAGTAAGGTATAGCGGTATCATGGCTTTCAAGGAACGGATGTGCTGATTCACTGCAGAATGCAAATACTATTTCTTGTTGTATAAAACTACATTTAATATTGTGGCAGCTGTAGCCCAGTCATATGCACTGTATTAAATGGGTTTGTTTCCGAGTAAGTGTGCATAGGATTGTAGCCCGGGGGGGGGGGGGAGCGCACATAGTAAGCACATTCTGAATTAATTTAATTCTTTGCAAATATCTTTTAAAGTCTAGTGTGTGGATTTTTAGGCTTAGTTCTGGATTCAGAGTCTTTAGCATTGATTGAAGAGGTTCATTATCACTAGCTCCATCGTTCCATTAGAAACCTGATTGCAAAGTGTTAATTCTGTTTTTTTCCTAAGTTGTTTGATTCTCGGCTGAACCCAACACTCCTAAGTAGGTATTTGTTTATGCAACCGTAGTGAATAAATATGCTGACTGGCTTGCAGTCATACATATTCTAACGCAGCATCTGTCTTTGTTTAAACTGCGGTCATACTTTGAAAAGTGAGTTTGTACACCTTGCATCATGGTTATTGTATCTTGATTGGTCTCCATTTCAAATCGCCTCAATTTATAGGTGTGGCATTGGTTTTTTTAGTAACTACTTTTAAAGATTATTACATTGTAAGATCTTAGTGCATTTGTTTTGGTCCTTACTTGGTCATGGTATTTATGTTTGCATAACTTTGAATATGCATTGCAGCTTAGGGTGTTGAAGTTGGTTAATCAGACACAAGCTTTGTGGAGGCTATTGGAATAATAATAATAATAATAATAATAATAATAATAATAATAATAATCTGGTCCCTTTCTCCTTGAGGCAGTTTTGAATTATTTCTCCAAAGACAAAACATTAAAGTTCAAATAGCCAGACAAACATGGCCAGTAAATGCCTCCGTTTACAACATGAAGGCTTTTCTCTGCTGATACAGCCCTGAGCAGCGTTGTGCAGTTTTGCCTGATCTTTTGTTTACTAAATGATTTAGCACTGAAATGCTGTGGAGTTGTCAAATATTTGTCTATTCCTCCCCTCCCACTTCATGAATACTTGAATATCTATTTACCAAAATTATTTTGCAACTGAACCAGAATACACTCCTATGAATATTTTAAGCTCATTGTAGACCATCAGCAAGAGTATGGCTTGGCCAGGACCCTAACCTCGAATGACACCAAGGTTTTTTGTTTTTTTTAAATTATATTTGTAAATTTTATGTATTATGATACAATAATGTTGTTAGAATATCAGGATGTCAAGCCCTATATTCTTTCTCTTGCCACTGGCTTCAGTAAAGAAGACAGCAAACAATCATAGCTATTAACTACGTTTATTAGGGAGTGATGGTTAAGTGTAAACGCCATCACTCTCACTCAGTCGGAAGTGAAAGTAAGACAAAGAGCATCACATGACAGGAGATCAGGTTACAGTGTCTCCTGTGGGGGGGGGAATACAGCAGTCACACAACCAAACATCCTGTCTCACATGCAGCTGGGCAGTGGACAGAATTGAATATGCTAACAAATGTCAATTAAAAAGAATAAAAAAAGAGTATTATAAAGTTTCCAAGGAGAGAAAGATCAGAAAGGACAGTAGCATATAGATAATTAAAGGTAAAGGTAAAGGGACCCCTGACCATTAGGTCTAGTCGTGACCGACTCTGGGGTTGTGCGCTCATCTTGCATTATTGGCCGAGGGAGCCGGCGTATAGCTTCCAGGTCATGTGGCCAGCATGACAAAGCCGCTTCTGGCAAACCAGAGCAGCTCACGGAAATGCCGTTTACCTTCCCGCTGTAGCAGTCCCTATTTATCTTACTTGCACTTTGACGTGCTTTCGAACTGCTAGGTTGGCAGGAGCTGGGACCGAGCAATGGGAGCTCACCCTGTCGCAGGGATTTGAACCACCGACCTTCTGATCAGCAAGCCCTAGGCTCTGTGGTTTAACCCACAGCGCCACCTGTGTCCCATATATAGATAATTAGATTCATGTAAATAAGCTATAAGGAGGTATTTCATCTGTTACTTTATCATTCCCAAAGCTGAATGTACAATGCCCATCTCTCAATAAATTTGTTTTGTTAATTATCTTTTATAGCATTTCTGATGTATTACCCCAAGTTTTAAACAATGACATTTGCTCATGTATGCCACACGTACCAAGTCAAGCCTTGCAATGGTATCTCTGAAGTGTTGAATCTTGTACAAAAAACCTGGTTGGACTGACAGAAGATGAAGGCATGCCCTCAGATGCCTTCTTGCCAGCTTCACCCACATGTCCTCTTCTGAGTTTCTCCTAGTTCTTATACGTTAGGGCCGAGGAACCTTTCTCAGTCCAAGGACCACATCCTCTTCTTGACAACCTAGGCCAGGTGCCCGTGATGGGGAGATCCAGAGGCAAAAGTGGGTAAGGCTTCCATACACTCTCACATGCCCATGCAGGAAAGCAAGAAGCATTATCACAATTCAAAGACACAGTCCAGCCAGGCAAACAACAACAACAACAACAACAACAACAAAAGCCCTCGAGAAGAGTTTGAAGCAGACCCAATGAGGGATATGGCCTAGGGGAAAGGGGGCGCAGTTCCTGAAGAGGAGACATATTGTGGAGAATATCCTGAGGGCAAAGACAGAGAGGCCTCATTTGATCTCCAGGTCTAAAGTTCCCAACCTCCATTCTACTTTCTCCATGCCTTCTTCACTTCATGAGAGCCAGTGTGGTGTAGTGGTTAAGAGCGGTAGACTCGTAATCTGGGGAACCGGGTTCGCATCTCCTCTCCTCCACATGCAGCTGCTGGGTGACCTTGGGCTAGTCACACTTCTCTGAAGTCTCTCAGCCCCACCCACCTCACAGGGTGTCTGTTGTGGGGGAGGAGGGGAAAGGAGATTGTTAGCCGCTTTGAGACTCCTTCGGGTAGTGATAAAGCGGGATTTCAAATCCAAACTCTTCTTCTCTTCTTCTTCTTCATGTCAACAATGAACTTTGGCGTTGCAGAGGGCAGTGACACCAGCTGTCTGGCACATCCAGAGACCAGCTAAATACATGCTGCCATGGGCTTCTGTTGTGGGGGAAGGGTTTTTGGAACTCAGAATTCCCTTCTTCAAGTCCAGTCATATGTTTTGGAAAGCAAAGGGATTCCCCCTTTACAGCAACGCCTCACAACTTTCTCCCAAGCCAGCACGTATGTTTCTACTTGTCTTATGCACTTGGGAAGCAGCTGAGAAGCAGAATAATGCTTCTTTCTTTTTTTAAGAGATCAGAATCTGGGAATTGGATAATTCAGATAATTCAGACTTGTTCATTTTCAGAACTGTTATGCCTCTGGTGTGTTAAGTGCAATATGCTGAATACTGACAGATATGTTCACGATAGCTTTCCTCCTCATAACATTGCAATGTTGTTTTTCAGATTTCAAAATTTGATTACCTCCTGTCAATACCCCTCTGAAATGCCCCCATGGTTTAGTAGTTTGGGAAAGTATGGCCATTCAATTGGTTCATCAATTAAAAGCCAGATGATTAATCAACTAAAAATCTTTAATCACTTTACCACTGTAGTGTCAAAGGCCACGATCCAGCACAGTTACAGCAAACTAAAATCGATGGGAATTACTTGAGCAATCACAGGTAATTACTATATACTTGACTGTCTTCATGGAACCACAGTCCTCATACTTATTTTTAAATATCATTCTTTTGTTGGACTCTTTTCATCAGCTCCCATTCAAAGTGCTTTGTAGTTCATTTGTCTGAAAGAATGAAGCAAATGAGACATCAATGGTCCATTCCTTCCCCACCCCCCAACATTCCCCTTTCTTTTGCAATCTGGAATCACATGAACAGCATTCTTTGAAACAAGCTGGGGCAGGTCTTCTACATATGATGTACATTGTAAATCTCAAGTCTCTCATTCTCTCCGCTAAACCCCTTGTCTTATACATGGTCTGGAATCTTCATTCCAGTCCCAGTAAGACTAATATATCCAGCCCAGCTCCAATAGGGTTGGTTGATGGATTGACTGATGGGGGAGATGGAGGCAATTTTTCTCAGCTCTTCTTCAATCCCATAGGCACGTAGCATTTGACAGATTGGGCAGAGCTGCCACAGAAGAGTTTGACACAGATGGTGTAATTAGAAAATGCGAAGTGTGAGTGTGAAATTTATCTTTGATCAGCACCTCCTTGCCAGATTGCCATCTATGTTAATATGATGATGGCTTCTTGGAGATAGATAGAAGCAAACAGCAGCCTTGAGGAAGGAATGGAAGAGTGTTCTCTTACAATATAGAAAAATTGTATTTTTCTGTTTTCCATGCTGAAACTCTCTCTCTCTTTTTATTTTTTATTTTATTCTTTGAAAGGGGCAAAAAGAAATATGAGCTTCCCAGAAGAAAATTTGAGCCTAATCTGATTCAAATCTCGTACTCTCTCATAGCAACACTCAATATGGTGAAACCTTTTTCCTTTTGTGAGAAGGAAAAAATACATTAATTTTAATAGAGAACTAATTAAAAGATCAATTATATGCAAGTGCACATGAAGCTACTGACAGACTCATTTCTAAAGGTCTCCTGTAAAAGGAATACAACTAAAGAAATACAAAGGATCGTTGCTGGGAAAGATTGTTGATCCAATTTTGAATAGCTTGAGATAATCTCTTGAAACTTTCAGGGTTATTTTTTCTCTCTCTATTAAACTTTATACAGTTTTTCCCCTCTAAAGTTTTCTTTTCCTCTCCAGGAAATACAGTAATAGAAAAAGAATGTTGTGATGAAATACAACGTACAGACGAAGATATTTTCATCAATTTTTCTAGCAGCTCTCTGTGTGGGCTGGTTCACACAAACATGCAGCTCTTATTGTCTCCATATGGCCATATACTCAAATAGCCATTTCCATGATTGCAGGGATGTGGAAAAGAGCAGAGAAGGGTGCAGCTCAGCATTATGAGGAACACAAGGCTGTCATCAAAAATGGCGGCCCCGTGTCAAGTTCTCCCCTTGCTACTGATGGGTGAAATGACTCCATTATGATTAGTAAACAGGCATGATTTATGAGCGCAGCTGAACAAAAACTCAGGAGGGGGAAAGAGCTCCCCGACATTCCAAGATGTCTAATCCTGGTCAAATTTTAGTGCATTGCTAAAGTGCACCTTGGGAATGCAGTGTGTTTAGTGCAATGGTTCCCTGATTGGCTAACGTCATGGGCTTTGCTCATGTGCTGCTGCCCCATGTGGTGAATAGCAGAACCTCAAGTTGAAACACCTGGCTAGGCAGGCAGGCAGGCTATTTAATCCTCCTGTACAGGAAATACAACAAGAGGACTTCCTGCTCCAGTTGAGCCTTGCTCATGAAACAAGCAATAAGCAATGGCATGTTGCTATATCCTTTAGTTGTCCTGAATTGGGGTTGCTCTTTGGTCCTGCCTTACCTTATGGTCCTAAGCAGTGGCTACGTCCATTTCCTCTGACTCCCAGCTCACCTCACGGCATAGCTGCCAAGTTTTCCCTTTTCTCGCGAGGAAGCCTATTCAGCATAAGGGAAAATCCCTTTAAAAAAGGGATAACTTGGCAGCTATGCCTCACGGTCTAGCAGTGACTTTTACGAACTGATGAGTCACCCATGGAGTAACTAAAGAATTAAAGTAACACCTGAGCAGCTACAAAGATGGCGGATACCACTCAACTTTGCCGCATTAGTCATGCTACCCACATGAACTGTGTAAGTGCAAAAAGCCAAATTAACTTGCACTGAAGCTTGTTTGAATTACGAATGTATTACAATTTTAGTACATTAGAGTCAGGGCTCGTTATACAATAATAATAATAATAATAATAATAATAATAATAATAATAATAATAATTTATTTATACCCCGCCCATCTGGCTGGGTTTCCCCAGCCACTCTGGGCGGCTTCCAACAGAAAAATAAAACACCATAATCTATTAAACATTAAAAGCCTCCCTGAACAGGGCTGCCTTCAGATGTCTTCTAAACGTCTGGTAGTTGTTTTCCTCTTTGACAGCTGTTGGGAGGGCGTTCCACAGGGCGGGCGCCACCACCAAGAAGGCCCTCTGCCTAGTTCCCTGCAACTTGGCTTCTCGCAATGAGGCAACCGCCAGAAGGCCCTCGGTGCTGGACCTCAGTGTCTGGGCAGAATGATGGAGGTGGAGACACTCCTTCAGGTATACTGGACCGAGGCCATTTAGGGCTTTAAAGGTCAGCACCAACACTTTGAATTGTGCTCGGAAACATACTGGGAGCCAATGTAGATCTTTCAAGACCGGTGTTATATGGTCTCGGTGGCCGCTCCCAGTCACCAGTCTAGCTGCCGCATTCTGGATTTAAAAGCAATCTATCTAGATTCATATTTTGCACCAGGTGGTTACAAGCTTTTATGGCACGACTAGTTTTTCATCTCTGTAACCAGCCACACAATGTTTGCCCCATGATCCTCACATCATATCATGTCCCTACTACTGCTAAGCATGGATGGGTAGCTGGGACAAGATACGGATTCCACTCTAAAGTCTCCCTTCCTGAGCTAGCCAAAGATGTATCTGTGTTCATGTTGAAGTCCCCCACCCCCACCCCAGTTTACTATGCTGGGGCACTTCACATTCTCTTGTCATGAGTAGCCGAGTTTTGAGATCATCAAAAAAGACCATTCTCTTGGTCCCACGACCTTTAACAGGCACGCTTGGTAGGGATGAGGAAGTGTGCTAAAGTTGTTGTAAGCAGGATCCCTGATCTGGGCCTTGTGCAGAGTAGAATCGGATAAGCTTGACACCACACGAAAGAGTTCCCAAAAGTTTCGCTGCAAAATGTCTTAAACTAGTTACAAAATAAAAATTGCAAATACAAATCAACACGGTTTAAAGAAGTTAACTTGGGTAGTAAGGTGTGTGAAATTTATTTATTTATTGTGAAATAATTTTTTATTGGTTTTACAAATACAAAATATAAATGAACACAAACTGTAAAATAAACCAAATCTGTATAAAGAGATTCTCTGAATCTCAAGACTTCCTCCCCTTCTCCTCTGTGGGGTCCCATTTTAAACACCTAGAACTGCATATTCATCCATACTCCAATTTTTATATCAAACCATATTATACATAACATATATGTATAACCACTCAGAAGGGTGGTGGGAATAGGTGATTGGCTTTCTTCAGCACTTGCTTTTTCCTGCAAGACCAATTACAGTCGTTAACAGTCATTAACAGTCGTCAACAGGTTTACCTTTCCTATCAGCCAATCACCTATTCCCACCACCCTTCTGAGTAATACCCCTCCCCACCCTCTGACTATACATAAGGGTCTGGTGACTTCTGTTTCAATGTATCTGAAGAAGTGTGCATGCACACAAAAGCTCATACCTATGACAAACTTAGTTGGTCTCTAAGGTGCTACTAGAAGGGATTTTTGTTTGTTTGTTTCAACTACGTCAGACCAACACGGCTACCTACCTGTAACTCATATTATACATAATAATTTTTACACTACAAGTGAATCAAAATCCTGCTCTTGTTTCCATCTGCTTACAGTGGTCTCCTAAATAACTTATAAAATTTCCCCATTCTTTTATAAAGTTTTTATCCTCTTGGTTTCTGAGTTTTCCAGTCAGCTTTGCCATCTCAGCATAGTCTATCAGCTTGGTTTGCCATTCTTCTCTGGTAGGGACTTTATCCTGTTAAGGTGTATGAAATTTAAATGGGAATTATGAAAACTGGTAAGCACCCTTAGACACCTTTGAGGATGATGGGTGTTTCCAGAAGCCAGCTCTTTGGGCTGTGGCTTTGTTTTGGGGCATCCTTAAGGCTAACTTGCCTAACCTGTCCAGAATTGTGGAGCTCCAGGAAGGGGTGGGGTTAGGAAGGCCTTCCTACTCACCTTAACAGTGTGCCCCAGGTCAAGAGGTCCTGAGCCAGTCCTATCCCTTGCCCTGGGCTGGGTTTATGACGCAACCAAAACTGTTAACTTAAACTAGTATTACACATTGTTCATTTGCCCCCAAGAAATCTGTAAATGTGGCACATTCCATGTGTCTTGATTCTTATTTTCTTCTCTCGGTCTCAACAATCCCATCAAGATTACTGTTTTGCAGTGTTTTATCAATGTGTTCATAAACATCAACCCATTGATGGTGAAAAATGGAAATGAAGCGAAAGAAGGGACACCTGGGTTAAACTGTGCATGCTGCAATTCAGAGATTAATTATAGGAATTCTCCAAATCAAACTGGAATTCTGGAGGCATGAAACCATTTGATTCTCAACCACTGCTTGGACCAAGTCCACTACAGTCCTTAAAAACAATCTACAAGCAGAGCAGTATTTATATTGCAAATTTGCAGAAGTGTAGAAAATGTGTTAAAATCACATCTTTCAACTTCTGGGCAAACTCACCTTTTAAAAACATGTGTTTGTGTGTTTAGCTCAGTGTTGCCTATAATGACTGGTAGCAAATCGTCTCCAGGATTTCAAAGCGAATTCTTACCCAGCTCAACCTGGAAATTCTAGGGCTTGAACGTTGGAAATTCTGCATGCAACGCCTATATCCTACCAGTGCGCTATGACTAGAATGTCTTGCATAGCTCCTATGCCAAGATGAGGCAGAAAACATTAAACAAAATAGCACAATAGCTGGATAACATGTGTATGCTGAGAGAAATTCTGCAAGTTTTCTCCATAAAATGCAGAATTGCTGCTACAGAATCTGAACTGATTTTGTGAAATCTTTATTAGGTTAGCTTTCACATAGCCCCTTATACAGGAGAAACTGATGCACACAGGTTAGTTCAAGGTCATATCTGAATGGAATCTCTGGAATTTACATCTTTAGATCTCTTCTAGGCGTTTGTCAACTCAAGGCATCCCGCTTTTGGGAGAGGAGAGTCATTTGGACAGTTCAAAAGGTTTAGGTTTACAAAGCCTTGTGACACAGTTCATTTTGTTATAAGCTGCTCAAAAAATGCTCACATGGATGGTGCTAATTTTCAGGAAGGTAAATTAGCATAATTAATGACCAGCCAAATTTGGGGGTAATACAGTATGTAATTAACATTAGAGAGTTCTGTTGTACCACCTGCCCCCACATTTCATTGTTGCAATCTACAAACTGTACAGGAGGCTATTTTCCCCTTTGCTGCACTGAGCAGAAAGCAGCTTCCTTCATCAGAATAAGCCATTAGCTGTAATGGCGTGTAGGTGTAATGGAATGTGCTTGAAACATCTGTGCTGAGAGCAGGGGAGAAATTGCTGCATGCAGTCGTAGGCCTTTGGGGAGCTTGATTAAGGATTGCTTCAGAGAACTTGAGATCTGGCTTGGGATGCAAAAAAAAGAGAAGAAAGGAAAATAATGCTAATAGATTTACGGACGTAGTGCAGGGAGAACAAAGGATTTTAATTTTTTTTTCCTCTTTCCCTTTATTGCTCTTATATGGCATCTGTTCTCTGTTGGGCTTTGACTTAATGAACTGATCTGGAAAAAATGTAGCAGAAAATGCAGTTTAGCAAAAGAGATTGTAGCTGTATAAACATGAAAATAGCTTGGTTTCCCCCCACCCTTCTCTCTCCTTTGATGAAATCTTCATTAACCAAAATAGACCCTTGCATTCATATTATTCCACTTGATATAGGCTGACACATCTAAGGGGGATTTTTACAGTTTTGTTTTGTTTTTAATATGTTTGTAACAGCAAAATCCACATCTAAATGTTTGAAAGACTATTGAATTACATTCCTGGTTTTTTGGAAGCTTGTTTTTTAATCTGCATTATTTGTTTCTAATGGTGGGGAGTTGGCGGTAGTGGGAATCTGATTCCATGCATTTTTCTGTTTTGAGATCTAACTATAAGTAGATTGCATTTTTTTAATAACAGTTCTTTTAGCCCAATTTCATTATCCATCCAACTAAAAAGCATTTTTTTAAAAACTGAGAAACTTACTCTAAGGAATATAGATAAATGTTTTGCCAATTTTTAATAGCAAAATGGTTAGGATCATTAAGAAATACAGATGCTTTAAGTGGGAAAGGTTCAAATACAATAAAGCAGGATAGTATGATATAATGGGCAAATATTAGGGTCGGTAAGGTTTTTTTAATCATTCTCTTTATCTTCTGCTTTCTAATTATAAATGACAACAAAGCACAACATTCTCCAGCATTCATCTTCTTCTTATTCTTCCAAATGAAATAAAGCTTTCTGAGCCAATGCCAGTTACAAATAAAAAATAAAAAAAATCCCGAGCTATGAAGTTTAAAATATGTAGGGAGGCAAAAGGGTAATAAAAATGCAAAAGCTAATAATATTACGGCAACTGCCATTGTTTACAATGTAGAGCACCTGCTGTTAAAAAGAAAAAAAGACAAGAGGAAGAAAAAGTGAAATCATCAAACTGTTCCTAAATGGAAAATCTGGGCACCAAGCCAATTCCACAATGTGTTTCAGGTGTACTGTAAATAGGAACAATAAAAGGTGCAGAGGAGAAAATCAGAAATGTTAAATCTCACAGACATTAGAATATTATGATGATGTTACTTGAAAGAAGAACCTTGGGCACCTTCCAGATTTCTTGTGTGAAGAATTGGGTTGAACATTTTACCATTGTATACAGTTGTAAAAATCTAATTATCCTTTAGGATGGGGAGGGGGGCAGTGGAAACCCCTTGATTAAATTAACCCCAAATAAGGCGGGTGTTGGTGGCAGTGAGCAGGCATGTTGAGAAGTCTCTTGAGACCTCCCTATTGCCAGTCATTGTTAGCGAGGGGAAGCACTGAGAATATTTATAACAAAGGACAAGAGTAATAGACTTCCACGTGCCATTCTGCCGATACCTAGGCCCCAAGTAGAGGGGCTTAGAAAACTGAAATAATCCCCCCTTTCACCTCACTGGAAAGTAGTTCTTTTTCAGAGCCCAGACAGCCCAGCTAGGCATTCAGATGACCATCTTTTCTGACCTTACCTGGAGATACCAGGGGTGGAATACAAGATCTACCCACTAAGCTATTGCTTTTCTCCCTGACCCCCACCTCAATTCTCCTCCAAGTGTTATACTTGGGTAGCTCTCTCACCCAGAAGTTCCACTGAAATCAACAGAAGTCACTTTCCATCTAAGGAAATACTGACTTAGCTGGGATTCAAGAAATCAGAGCACCCTGGTGGGTGGGTGGAAGCTCAGTTGTGCCCATCTGAGAGAGCAGAAGGGCTATTTTTATTTGATAAATTAATTTTTAAAGGAACTGTGTGTCCTGTTCCGCATCACAACTGCTTTGGGGCTAAGTCACAACAATATAAAATACAATACTGACAGAGATGAGAAATAAAATACAATCACATATCATAGTCACCAATAGCAATTACAGATATCACGGCCAGGTTGCCCTGTGCAAAGGAAGCTGGTGCAGAGAGATAGAAAGAAGAGGCAGCAGCCAAAGCTCAGAGAGAAGCATGTTCCATAAACAGGGTGGCATTCCCAAGAAGGTCCTGTGGAAAGTCATATGTCTCTTTCTCTTAGTCAATGATGACTGTTATGTATTGGTTTAATTTGTGTACATGAGTTTCTCTGCTAGTCTTGTAACTACCTTTCCCGCTCCAGGGCGATTCAAATGGGTGCAGTGACGGTTGCTATTGGTTAACTTCTTAGCCCAATTTGCATCCTCACTCTGATAGGTTCCCACCAAAATCTAAATGTATCCTTTCCCCAACCCCTGCTCCTGAGAGTATAAAAGGAGCTCACCCTTTCCCTCCAGTCAGTCAAGATTCCTACTGCAATAAAGAAGACTGTTCTTGTTATACTTGACTCCTAGCAGTTCCTTGCTAGTATGCTGAATCACTATTCTGAGCCGACTTCACGAAGAGCTGAAATCACACTCACGACATAACAACACCACCAATGAAAAAGCCTCCTCAGTTGATCTCAAGGGCCTTTCCTTCTTCAAATTGCAGCAGATGTGAGAGGGAGGCAGTGGCGCAGCTACCGGCTCGGGTGACGGGTGTGGCGTGTGCATCCTTGCAGCCAGAGGCGGGGTGAGCCGCCCATGGGGGCAGGGCGGGCTGCGTAGAGCCTCTCCACTGCCTCCCCATCAGCTGTAGAGTGGCTGAGGGAGAGGCAGAAGGCAGACGCAAGTCCCACACTGCCATTTCAGGCAGCGCAGAGCCTGCAGGTGCCCAAGCCGCCACATCACTCCCAGGAGAGATGTGTGGCTCAGGCACGCTGCAGGCCCTGTGGTAACTGCCAGACCCTGCAGTGTGGCACCCAGTGCCAGTCACGTTTTGTTATGTTTATTGACTGAACTTAAAAGTTTCATGAGCCCATTAAAAAAACAACAACCCATATTTGTCATTTTGTCACCCCCTTCAGTGATGACACCCAGGGTGCTTCCTCCGCCACTGGGGAAGCTGGGGGTGCATACTGCTGGTGTAGGAGGTCCCTCCTCTCAGGGAATTCTGGGAACTGTAGCCTTCTGAGGGGAATGGGGAATCTCAGCACCCTTAACAGAACTGCAGTTCTCAGGATTCGGGGTGGGTGGGTTTGAATACGCAGCGCTTTTTTCCTTAAAAAATGTTTAGGGGTACTCTCATTTTCCCACTCATATTGAAATACTGCCCCTCAATGAGGCCAAACTTAGATTCACAAAATGTTTAGGGGTATGCGTAACCCTGCGTCCCCCCCAGTAAAAAAGCACTGAACCTACGCAATTTGCACTTCCCCAAGCAAAACTGAAACACAACAATCCTATGAAGTTTACCCTTACTTGAATGTTGCAAGGCAGTTCTCCAACCAGATAATGTACACAAACATATATATTATGAAGTGTGTGCTGTACAGTTATACCTCTGGTTGTGTTCGCTTCATGTTGCGGATTTTCGGGTTGCGAATGCGGCAACCCCAGAAGTATATACTTCCGGGTTTTGCTGCACGCGCATGCACAGAAGTTATATTTGCGCATGTGCAGAAGTGCTCTATCACGCTTCGCACCCACGCAGTAGCAGCACTCCACTTACAGACTTTTCGGGGTGCGAATGGCATCCCTAAACGGATTGCGTTCATAAGTAGAGGTACCAATGTGTTAGTAAAAATGCTTTATTGTACTAAAAATACACCCTACATAAATCCATTTTATTAGGGGGAAATTGCTTGCAAAATGCTTATATAATGCCATAATGCATAGAGAAATGGATGCATTAGGAGATGTGCATGTTAGAATGCTGATGAATTCTTCATGAGGACTGTTTTAAAAAGAAACTTTGCAAACTGATGCCTAAATGTGAAGGACTGAAATTAAGATTGGGGGGAAAAGGAGACTCAGACAAACTATCATTGGCAGATTCATCCATTGCCAGGCTGGGGGGGGGGGTTGCCACCTTCTTTATGTTTAAATATTATTTATATCCACTTTCTTGGGAGTCAGCCCAATTGAACTCAAAGGAGCTTGCTTCTGAGTAGATGTGCATAGGATTGCATTGACTCCTTCCACCTGTGGTGAAATCGGTAACTCATCCTTACAGGTCCACATGCAAACCTTTTCTTGTGACGCTTTCCTTTCTAATACATCTTCAAGCTTCATTACAAAAGAAAATATCCAGAGTAGGACTTCTTTCTCGCCAGCTCGTGATATCATGCTCTCAGGATCTAAAGACGAGGCGATTCATTTCCCTGCTTTTTGGCAACTCCTTGTGGCATATTGTCAAGAAGAATGTTTGTAAGGAAATGATTCATTCTTTCCTTCATACAAGGGTTTGACAATGGGCAAGTGGGATGTCATTTTCAAATAAATATATAACGTAAATAAGTCGCTGAGCTCTGTGAATCATATTGATATGGGAAGATTGTGTTTCATTTGACTGAGTGACTGGTGTGTTTTTTGCACCAATAGCCTTCCAGCTGGATTACTGCAATTCACTCCATCTGGAACTGGCTTTGAGGACAATCAGGAGGCTGCTGGTGGTATAAAAGATGGCGGCCAGAGTGTTAATGGGCACATCCACCATACAGTGACTTTCTCCCTATAATTGGCACTTTTAAAAGTTTTTAGTTGGCGGTTACTGTTATGGTAAGTGTTAGCTTACCCCATAGGAAAACAACATACCCATGGAAAACAACATACCCATGGAAAAATATGAAGGCTATGCAATCATGTGAAAAGCCTTCAATACGGTGTGGGCTATATCCTTCAGAGTGGCATATCATACATATTCAGTTAGCTAAGTGACAATGAATTACACATGTGTTAAAATAATTAGGGATGTATAAATCCCTTATCTCATGGGAAATTGTCGTAATCTTATCAGAATTCTTTTGGCATACCTAGATATTCCTTTGAAGCTTCATTCCAAATTTCCTTTGGAATGTCAGGCTTGAAATTATTTGGTCTTCCTTGAAATTTCTCAGGGATCACGGATGATTGGGCAGGGAAATCTTTGTGTGGGGAAGTGCTACCCCCATCTTGCCCCCATCTTGCCTTGTACCTTCAGTCATTCCTATAAAAATTGTGTGTGTGTGTGTGTGTGTGTGTCCGTCCACAAGTGTGGTAGTTATGAGCTGCTCACACCCCAGATTTATTATTTTAAGTTTTTTTAAAACAAACAAACAAACATGTTCTACAGCTACCAAAGCCCCAGAGCAGCTTACATGGGATAGATAGATAGATGATAGATAGATAGATAGATAGATAGATAGATAGATAGATAGATAGATAGATAGATAGATGATAAATTGATTGCTATGGTATTTAAGAAGACAGGAGTGCCTGGCGTGCTCTGGTCCATGGGGTCACGAAGAGTCGGACACGACTAAACGACTAAACAACAACAATGGTATTTAAATAGTCCATTGAAATATTTGGCAATGGTGGCAATTCACATAGTCAACTTTTCCTCCTGCTCATAGACTTGTTGGTTCTACTGGTATCAATAGCCCTATTACATGTTCTTCCCCTGTGTTTCACATACATGTGGCATTAGGGGCAAGGCAATTTGACCTGATCCCGTTCCTTGCTCCTGTATTGTTCAACATGGGAGCATGGAACACACCCAAGTAGGGCTTGTGAGGAGAAAAGGAACCCTCCATTCTCAGCATGAGAAGTGGTTATGGTTGGAGCGGATGTTGGTGATGCTGACAGATCGCTTTGCTGATGGCTACTTTTGCTTCTTCCTCACAGGGCAGTTGGACTTTAAAGGACCCTTAACAACTAATACTTAACAATTAATACACAGTCTCCTCAGAGCCCCAAATAAATATATATTCCACTACATTAACATAAATGGATTGGAGCCTGATGAGAAATTTTCAATCCATATGCACCTTATGTAGTAAAATACAGTGGTACCTCGGTTTATGAACACAATTGGTTCCGGAAGTCTGTTCATAAACTGAAGCGTTCATAAACTGAAGCGAACTTTCCCATTGAAAGTAATGGAAAGTGGATTAATCCGTTCCAGGCGGTCCGCGGAGTAACCGTTCATAAACTGAAGCGAACTTTTCCATTGAAAGTAATGGAAAGTGGATTAATCCGTTCTAGACGGGGCCGCGAAGTACTTAAACTGAAGCGTTCATAAACTGAAACATGGGTGTAATTGGTTCCGGAAGTCTGTTCATAAACTGAAGCGTTCATAAACTGAAGCGAACTTTCCCATTAAAAGTAATGGAAAGTGAATTAATCCGTTCCAGATGGGTCTGCGGCGTTCATAAAACGAAAATTCATAAACCGAGGTGTTCATAAACCGAGGTTCCACTGTACCTAGGTGGGATGAATGAATCTGATGTTGCCTTTTTTAAAAAAATGAAGGCATTACAAAATACAGCTAAAGGGTGGGTTTTCCTTATCCTGGGGTGGTACCTGAAAGGGCAAGACCCACACTACATACTTGCAAAATTCCTCAGGATATATTTGTATGTAGGATAGGGCACACCTTAAAAAAAAAAGCTGCAGAGTTCTAGGGATAAAAGAAAAGGTCTTGACAGAGGAGGAAAACAAACAAACACTTCCTAACAGGTCAGGGCAAATGTGAAACATACAGGATATCGTAGTAAGAAGCAGAACATATATGCATATAGTGCCTGGAACTGAAGCCTTTTTAAAAAAATGGATGATGGTGTGACCTTTGAAATCAATGGGCTCAAAGGTCTGGCTCACCCCCAAATTCATTTTGAATTTTACTTTATGCAAAATGTGGTAGCACCTCTCTCTCATGTGGTTCCATTGGCAGATATACTTGTGGCAGGTCAAGATATACTTGACGTGGGTGGCGCTGTGGTCTAAACCACTGAGCCTCTTGGATTTGCCGATCAGAAGGTCGGCGGTTTGAATCCCCGCAATGGAGTGAGCTCCCGTTGCTCTGTCCCAGCTCCTGCCAACTTAGCAGTTCGAAGGCACGCCAGTGCTGTGGCGGGAAGGCGTTTCCATGCACTATGGCTTCCGTCATGGTGTTCCATTGCGCCAGAAGTGGTTTAGTCATGCTGGCCATATGACTTGGAAAGCTGTCTGTGGACAAATGCCGGCTCCCTCGGCCTGAAAGCGAGATGAGCGCTGCAACCGCATGGTTGCCCTTGATTGGACTTAACTGTCCAGGTGTCCTTTACCTTTTTAACCTTTATACTTGTTGAAGTTACCTGTTTGGTCAAGACCACACCTGCAATCATTCCATGCTGAACCATTAACAAGACTATCCACCGTGAAAGAGCTGTAAGACAATGGGGCCTCCCGCTGCCGCCACGCGATTTCTGTTCTCATCCTGAAGCAAAGTTCTTAACCCGAGGTACTATTTCTGGGTTAGCGGAGTCTGTAACCTGAAGCATCTGTAACCTGAAACATCTGTAACCCGAGGTATCACTGTATAGGGGTACAGGCAAAATTCAATGCTTAATAGCATCTCTCAGCAGGATAATACGGATTTGGTTATACATGTCACTTCTGATGGAAAACCATGTACATTTTTTGCATGCATTCGGAGTCATCTTTTGTTTCTTTAAATAAAATGCATGTTGAAACCAGTCATCCAACACACACACACACACACACACACACACACAGAGAGAGAGAGAGAGAGAGAGAGAGAGAGAGAGAGAGAGAGAGAGAGAATAGGATTTATAAGCATGGACTTTCTTTGCTGCAAATGGTCTTTTCGTTAGTCCACTGAAAAACCATTTGTCATAGGCTTTACTGTACCATGAAGTTATGATTAATATTATGGCTTGAGTACAGCAGGTAGAAAGAGCACATTCATTTTCAAAGTCACGTCGCATTGATTAGAATTCACTGCAGGTTATTCAAATAACGATCCGCTGAGTTCCCAGGAGAATTTCTGTCTGATTTTTCTTTATCCTCATTAAAGATCCCAGGTGCAGACAAAGCTTTACACACTTCTAATTTGCATTATCCTTGGGAAGGAGGTAATTCACATGCCTTCAGTATATAGCACTTTTTTGTACTTTGCTCTTTCCTGTCTATTTAAATAAATCAAGAAATTTAGCCTTTATAAAACATCTGACAATAGAAAATGCCAGATTTTATTATGCTTCATAATAAGCACGTGCATTTTTAAATATCACTTGGGATTCAGAGAAAGCATTCTCTCTCTTTCTCCCCTACCCAAGCCCCTTTATAAATATAGCCCCCTCCTCTGACTTCTAAGGCGAGAGTGATTCATTTCTAGTGTGGAGATAAACAAGGTATTATACCACTCTTACACTGTGAGAAATGAGAAATTATTCCCCACTACTGATAAACTACCACTAACCAGTGCTTGTTGATGAGTTGGCAACCACCAACAAGGTTTTATATGTTGTTTAATTGAGCTCAGTAGAATTCTGCATAAAAGTAAAACACTAAACAGTTAAAGCAGCTAAATGGGATTAAATCCCTCCAAAGCACTATTTGCCTGGCTCCACATCTGGATTTCCAAGGCATAAGGTGTGTGGCCCTCTGGTCTGCAACAAAATGCTCTGTCTTGGACTATTTTTATCTCTAGTCTTTGTTCTAATGAGTTTAGCCTGAAGGAGAGTGACAGCACAGTTGACGTTTCATTGGGTTTCCATCTCTCAAGAGACAGGAAATTTTTTTAGCTAATTAAATAATGTTATACCGTCTTCAAAACTACAAAGGCAACGCGAAGCCGCCATGCAGCAGTGATCCTCCAGTTGCTCAGATCACTTGAGTATTTGTAAGGTTTTATTATGCAGAATCCACTGTCTTTGAGGTCTTGAAAGCAATGCCTCTATTAGATAAGCTTTTGATGGCACAACCTTGACAATAATAGTTCAAAACAGGCTTGTGTATTTATGAAATGAAACCAAACGGCGGGAAAGCTATGAGAAAAATACTGCCATTATCCCTCAATTTCTTCATTCCAACATAGATTCAACATAAATTGACAAAATTGCTGTTGTTGCTTGAGAATATTGGTGGATAAGAGGATGAGATAAGTAAGGTTTCTGCACTTAGAAGGATGTTAAGGACTTAGGTGTACTGATTGTTGTCAAATGTGTCTTGTAACCTATATTGAAAAGTGTCAGGGACCAGCTGGATGAGGAAGAATGGTGGGAGCCCCGCCCCCCAGGAGCCCCCCGAGGAGGGCACAGAAGATAACAACTTAGATCCCAGATCCTGGTGGTGGGGCACTGAAGAGCAGTCTGAGGAAGGGATGAGCTTAGAGGTGCTAGAAACAGGGGTTTGGGTGATCAAGGGGATCAGGAGCAGGAGGGAGCTATTATTCATTTTCAGCAATGTCTCAGCAGGCTTAAGACGAACCAAAGGACTCTACTGTGTTGTTACTTTCTGTTAATAAAAAGCTAATTGCATTGTGTGCATCCCATGTGTGTGCCTGCCCTGTGGTTGAGCTGGCTTGCTTGTCAGCTCCTTGACAAAAAGTGATAAAGGCTGCAATCCTATGCACACTAAACCTAAGTCTATTTCCGAGTAGAGATATACAGGATTTTGCTGCAAGTGCATAACAGGGGTGAGATCCCCCAATGGCAGAGATGCATGTAACCCCCAATACAAAATGGCCCCCTGTGCAGGGGCGGAGCAAGGTGGGTGCGTTCCGCCCCGGGTGTCACCTCTGAGGGGGGGGGGTGACAAATTGTTGTGCGGCACTCAACATCTGTGAGAGATGGTGTGGCTTTGGCACACAGGCTTCCCTCTACCAAAATGGTCCACTCAACAACTTTGGCTTCCCCCAAAAAGCTCAACAACTCTGGCTCCCAACAAAAAAATCAATGGAGGGGGGAGAAGAAATTTTCTGCACTGGGTACTACCTAACCTTGCTACGCCACTGCCCATATGTTCCCCTTTTTCATTCACACACAGAAAAATTAATTATACCTACTTCCCCCCATAAGGGCTGCAAATCAGTGATGGGCTGGAGCTAAAGCTTAGTGTGGGTGGAACCAAAGCCCAAAGTAGACAGGGCCACATCACACACATATGTTCACATGTACATATCCCACTTTTCCACATACAATGGCACAGTGCCATACTTCACTTGCCCTGCTCCAGATGCCCAAGGAAGAATGGATTCCCCAGCTTGCTTGCCTCTCATCCTGCCCACTAGTTCTCTTTCTCAGCGCAGTGTATAGAAATGCAGCATGCTGTCCATGGAGGAAGAGAATGACCCTGTCCACCATCAACTGCTTGCTTGGATCCCATACTGCACACTGGAAAATGGACTCAGGGCGTAGCATGGAAGATCTGGGTCCCCCATCCTTCTTTCCTGCTGCTGAACCAAAAGGGGCCATAGCTCAGTAGTAGAGGATCCACCTTAGAAGCAGGTCACAGATTCAATCCCCGGCACGTCCAGGTAGGGTTGGGAGTGACTGCTGCCTGAAATCCTGGACAGCTGCTGCCAGTCAGTGAAGACAATATTGAGCTACATGGACCAATAGCCTGACTCTGTATAAGGCGGCTTCCTGTGTTCCCATTTATCAGCTGAGCATCAGGAGAGGGGAGTTTGGAAGCAGAAGAGGTTTCAACATCCACCTGTCAGGCTTCGGCCTGGTCCTTTGTGGGGACGCGATCTCCAGTACGGGCGAGGGCATTACAGTGGCCTATTCCATGGACGGTCCGGGATGGGGATCAGCCTGGTCTCGGGGTGGGTGTGGTCTATGGGGCGGGATGTGTGTCGGGGTGGTGGGGGTCAATGGGGAGTGTGTGGGATTGTGGAAGTATTTTTGTCGTGTGTGAGTTAGATGTCCACTGGAGGCGCATTTTTTTAATTACAAAAATCCAGGTTTTTTTTACCTGTCCTAGGTGAGTTCTATCCAATGTAAGTGTATGGAAACACTCCCGTAGGGGAATGTGAGGTTGTGTCCAAATTTGAGAACGATCGGGTAAGCGGTTTCAGAGAACATTGTGCTTTAACAAACATGGACCTTCTACATTTATATATATATATAGATTACAACAAGAGACAAAGGAATGCATCTATGTTTCTCCGAAAATAAGCCATACCCCGAAAATAAGCCATAGTGATAGGCAGTGCCTGTCTGGTCCTGGGAGAAAGAGGGTCAGGATTGCTTCCCAAGGACACTGAGTCTGTCAAATGTCTCTCCCCTGGTGCTTCTTCTTCTTCCTGCTGTTCCTCTTCCAATATTTCCCAGCTTCTGCCCTCTGCAGCCTCTGAACTATGCCCTTCTGCAACCCACTGATCTAAATCTATACTGTCCTCCTGTTCTCAGGAAGGCTCAGGAGAAGGGAGGGCAGTCCCCACCATTCCTCCTCAGTCCAGCCCCTGACACCACCTGATAAGTTATCTCCCACTGGTCAGCTAGTCAGAAGGCAACAGCTCAGCACACACACATTCAGGGGCACAGCCCCACATTTCCAGAGCACAATATAAAACAGCCCAAAGATTTTGAGCTGAGTTTCCATCAAGTTCTGTCCTATAATATTCATTTCTGTTTCATCCCACCCTTCCTATTGCCTCCTGACAACAAGTCAGAGAGAGAGAGAGAGAGAGAGAGAGAGAGAGAGAGAGAGAGAGAGAGAGAGAGAGAGATGACAACTGGTCCCAGTGAATTTTGTGGCTGAGCAGGGATTTGAATTCCGATCTCCCTGAGCTTTGTCCTTCTACGACTTCCTTCACATTGGCACACTTTCCTGAAATAAAAAAAGTTCTTATTAATTAAGCTTTGGTTAGCTTTTTTTGAAAAGTTATGCCATTTTTCCAGCATGAGGTGGAACAATTCCATCACCACCACCACCACCCCCTGCAAAAAGCCTTTATCAAGAAAAGACCTACGCTGCTCAGATCCTGTAGCTGCTTACCCTTCAGTCTTCTGTCGCACGTTGCACCCAAGATATGTGATTATCTTAGTGGCTATTACATTGATGGGTGCTATAGAATCGTGCATATATAATAATACTCTCCAGCCGCACACTCTGTCAAGTAGAAAACAATATATTTGATATTAATTATTCAATTTCTTTATTATGGTGTCAGCATTTCTCTGATAAGCTACCATTTATATATCTTGTTTCATGACTCTTTAAGTGTCTAATGACATTATGGGCTAAAATACAATAGCTGCAAAATAATGTCTTCTAAGAAATGGTTGTGCTTTCAGTTATATTCTGAGACATAGGGTGCTGTTTGCCCGTGATTCATACTCCAGAAACCATTACAATTTGTCCTTCTAAGTTCAGAATTTATACTAATAATAAGACTTCTTATCGGCATGAGGCCTTTAGCCAAGAGCTCAGAGCAAAATAATTCCTCATCTCAATCTCTCAGGCCATATCTACATCACAGAATTAAACTGATTTAGTAAGTCATTCCTTCCCCCCTCATGAAACATTGTCTACAGCAGATTTGTGAAGAGTGGGTTGGGAATATCTCTAACAGAGAATTCTCAGCACCCACACCAAACTATTAATCCCCAAGATTCTTTGGAGAAAGCCCTGCAGTTACAGTGATATAAAACTGAAATTAAGTGTTCATTGTGGATGTGCCCTGAATCCATTAAAAACATTCTGAAGAGAGTTAAATTCAAGACTGTTTGTATCCCAAAGTAGGGTGAAAGCATAAATCTGCAAAATGTAATTTCAGTGGTTTCCATTGTAAGAGGAGTTAAGGAAAAGTGAACCCCCAAACAAGGCAAAAGGAAGGCAAAGGGGACTGACTATTAGCAGTGGTGGTCTTCCTTGTTTTCTCTTCCCCACCATCTGCTGTTATAGTTATGGCAGCAGCAACAGGAACAGCGTAGATCTCTGCTTAGAAGCCTGGGCACAATCTTAATTCCAGGGCATTTGGAACATAGTGGGATGTGCTTGTGTTAAGGATGGCAGCCACCAATTGACTTTCATATTTTCCAGAAACCTACTGTTCCCCGCCATAATTTGCTAGAATGACACTTCATGTGGAACAGTCTGGGGAAAATAAAATGGTAGCCAAGCAACCCAAAGAGATTGCTATCCACTCCCAAATAGTTCCTACCTCAGAGGGGAGGCATTCTGGGTGAGACGGCCTGTACCGTCAACAGTTTTCTGTGGGGACTAGAAATGTGGTTTGAACTTAGAGCCACCTTGCTCAGAATGGGTTGTTCTGAGGGAGGACTCCCAAAGCCCTTTCTGAGGGTGAGGCAGGGAGAGTGTGGAGAGGCAGTGAGAATCCACCAGCACTACCTACACAGAAAGGAGGAAAAGGAGGAACTTGGGCAGCAGCTGAAAGAAAGGGCACCTGTTTCAAATGGCGCTGTCTCTTTCAGTGCCCCTGTTAAATATTGGTGCGGTCAGGGAGGTTTTGGGAGGGGAAACCCAGGGCTTTCAAATACAGCAGAACTGCTTGACGCATTTCGAAGAAACTGAAGTAATATGCAATACCACTCCTAGAGAGGAGCCCCCACAAAACCATTAAAACCATTTCCGATTTTCAAAATGATCTTCCTTTCAGACCAAAGCACACCCACCCTCCATCAAATCCAAGTCTGGTTTTGCTTACTCCTTCTGTTGTTAAATTTATGGCTGTTGTTTCCCCCTATGAAAAAACACACCCACATGGTGTGTGCAAATTAAAAACGATAAATTGAAATGAACCCTTTTTTAAAAAAAAAAAAGTGTAGAAGGGCTGAACTCTTTTTCTTATAGCGTTTTGAAGTTCCTTGGGAAGGCGGTGTGTGAAAATCCCAATAAGCCATTTTAAATAGATTCATAAATACCCAGTCAATATGGAGATGATTGGGCCCCATGCTATGCATTGGCAGCCCAAGCTCTGACCCGTCAATCTGCTGCTGCTGCACACGACAGCAGAAACTCGTGGTCAAATATGTTTGAAGCGGAGCAGTTGCTCGGCCATTGTCTACTTCTGAATGGACTTTTGGATCCTTTTCTGTTGGAGGCCGCAAGCTGAGACTTCGCTTGTACATTTAAATAAAGGAAAGGTTGGGAGCATACAGTGAGCTCCCCCTCCAAATCTCTATTTTCTCTTTAACTTCAGGGAATCCAGGAGATTTTATTGGCCTTAATGAAAAACCTTCCTTAGGATCATGAGGTCGGTTGGCTTGGGGAGCTATTATTCCTCCAAAAGCAACCTCGCTTGGCTGGCGAGTTTTCCCAAGCTCTCATTTTATTGTGATTTCCAGTGGGGGATCTTGTTTCAAGGGATATTATCAAAGTAAAGGACATTTCTTCTGGGGCTTATTTTACATAGATTAGATCTCATTATTCAGCTTGCTCTTTAGTCTATATTCTTTTTATAGGCTTCTGGCTATATGAATGAATTTAACAGCATGTGAATTTATTCTAATGAATAAGACTCTTTTTTCTGAGTGAAAAGGAGGCAAAGTGCAGCTACAGTAATACTTTAAAGCTTTCATATCGACAATACATTTCAACCACACAGTTGTTTCATCTTATCTCAGATCAGATAGCTGAATGCTAATTTGCGAGACCATCCACCTCCGCCCACCCTAAACCTTCATTATTAAACAACTTGTTTGCTGAGAAATGTTCCTGCCACAAGTAAGATCTCCTTCTATGAGCACCTGTGCAGAATTATGCAGAAGATGTGCTAAATACATTAATTGTTATCGCTGGGCCTAAGATACATTTGTATAAACATCCACTCTTTTTTAACCAAGGACAGCAACCTCACTCCATAGCAGGAATAAGGAAGAAATAACTGAGAGATTAATTGCCGCCTCATACATTATGATGTTAACTGGAACACGTTCCAGACCATCTTTCCCAGTCTGCTGTAGCTGTGAAGCTGAAAACAGCAGCCTTTTTCATATAGTCAAAGGCAGTTTGAAAGAGGGGTCATGGTATGTACAATCATCCCATTTATGGCTCCGGTAAGCAGGTTCTTGACATGTTTTATTGCTTTGTTGTTGTTGTTTAGTTGTTTAGTCGTGTCCAACTCTTCGTGTCCCCATGGACCAGAGCAAGCCAGGCATTCCTGTCTTCCACTGCCTCCCACAGTTTGGTCAAACTCATGTTAGGAGCTTCGAGAACACTGTCCAACCATCTCGTCCTCTGTCATCCCCTTCTCCTTGTGACCTCCATCTTTCCCAGCATCAGGGTCTTTTCCAGGGAGTCTTCTCTTCTCATGAGGTGGCCAAAGTATTGGAGCCTCAGCTTCACGATCTGTCCTTCCAGTGAGCACTCAGGGCTGATTTCCTTAAGAATGGATAGGTTTGATCTTCTTGCAGTCCATGGGGCTCTCAAGAGTCTCCTCCAGCACCATAATTCAAAAGCATCAATTCTTCATCGGTCAGCCTTTTTTATGGTCCAGCTCTCACTTCCATACATCACTACTGGGAAAACCATAGCTTTAACTATACGGACCTTTGTTGGCAAGGTGACATCTCTGCTTTTTAAGATGCTTTACAACACCGCAAAACCTGTGTCTGTGTGCAGTGCACATTACCATGGGAAGCAAAACAACTATCAAACTAAATATCCCTACTTTACAAAAGTGTGGGTCTGGATGTACTGTCATGAATAATGAAAATTGACAAAAAGTGGCTTATTGCAGAATGAGCTTTCACGGGCAAATGGGCTATTAACTTGTGAGTCACCCTTTTGGTGCACATGGTCAAGATTACTTAAAAGCACATTAGTTTACCCCTTAAATGTCATACTCACATTTAGGGTGGGAAATAGGTTGATTTCCACCGCCACCCCAATTCATTTATTTATTTATTTATTTTATTTTATTTTACACTTAAGCACAAAACCATCCTCTCAGTTTCATTGCTTATGCAGCCAAAACCACAACATTTAACCACAGGAGGGGGGGGGTACACAAGCAGGGGTAAAAACAGCCCAATAGGCAATGATCATGCTCTGTGGCTATTGAATGTGACTGGTTATTGGTGGGGAGAGAACACGAAACCAGGTGAAGGGGAAATTGTATGGAGTATCATGAGAAGGACATGGTCATCTGACTGAACACCACACTGCAGCAAGTACTGTATATTCCTGCGTATAAGACTACTTCTTAACCCAGGAAAACCTTCTTAAAAGTTGGAGGTCGTCTTATACGCCCAGTCGTATTATATGCCGGAATATACGCCGGAATATTCATTTATTTATTTTGCAGGCCCCCTTGTGGAAATGCTAATCTGCATTAGTGACTGAGTATAGAACTGATAAATATCAGCCTGGGCTAATTGATGATGCCTGTGCCAACCAGATACTCTCCTGGTACCCCTGGTACCAAGGGCTGATGGGAATTGTAGTCCCAAACCTTTGGCAGGCAACCAAGGTGGCCGAGGGTGCATTAATAGAAATGGGATTTTATGCAAGCCTCTAAGTGCTCCAGAATGCATGTAAACAAAATAAAATGTATTTCAGAAATAAACTTGGAATCCCAACTAGTTGGCATAGAAGAGAACCTCAGGGTATATGCAAATTCCCTCTCAAAATTGCTCAGCTTTTGGGATTGTGAAAGGTGATGGTTGGCGTTAAAAGCCAAGTGCTCGTTTCATGTCCAAATATAGACTGGACTAAAGTGGTCACAGCAAAAACTAAAGTTTGATTTTAGACTTGAACATTAGTTCCATAATTAACACAAAGGAGTTATGCGGTAGTTACAAAGCAAGTAAGTCCAGAGAAACAAATACTTTTAAGTAATGTAAGCTAATTTGATATTGATACCCAAGAAAACTAAAGGGGCACTAAGCTGACCTGTTGCGTTATTTGATTACACTTCCCTTTCCTTAACTAGATTGGCAACGAGGCCAGTGCAAGACATTTTGCCACCTGAGGCAATGGTGATCCTGCCCCATTCCAGCTGTCTGGACTGCAATAGCCCACAGCAGGGTGGAGCATTGCTGTGCAAATGCACTGGCAGGGTTGAATTTGCACAGTGCCAACCTCACATCTGGGAGGCCAGGTAAGTGCTGCCTCCCTCCCCCACTTTCCCTCCTACAGCAAGTCTGAGTTGCTCAGTGCTGCGCATGATCATATCTAACTTTGTGACATGCTGCATGACCAGTCTTATGAATCATGCTGTAACCAAGTCTCTGTTTGTTAGTTCTCTTCACACCCATGTGGTCTGACCCTGGCTCCTTCCTCCAGGCTGATGCATGGAATGATGGCTTGGCCATCGCAAACACAATAAAAGATTGAATAACAGTATTTGGAGCCCTTGGTTTTAGCTAATGCTCTGCTAAAATCTGTCCTACCATTTCTTGAAAATTTTCTTCGCCTGCGAAAGTGGCTTCCATTTTTCCGCTTCATTCTCTGGGTGCTTTGGAATCTCGGTGTGTAGAGGGTGGCAGTTGAGCTTACCCTATTTATTTGCAAGGTGGACAAGGATGGAGCATGTGTTTTTCTTTTTGGTAAAATTTTCCTCAACATCCTGCAGCCTCCCTGGCTGCCCACACTTCCTGTTCTGAAAAAGATGTTACCTCATGATGACCTCTTTCCCTGGGCTTCAGTTATAAGGCAGACACCCAGGAAGGCTGCAGGATACAAACCACCAGGCAGATGAGGTGTGAAATGAAAGAAAGGGCACTCACAAACTTTCCTCATCCACCTTGAAACTAAGGAAAGTGCAACAAAAACTCTTCATGCTACTCAGGAGAATTTCACTGAAGTTTTTTTCCTCAGCTTTGATCTTTTTTGAATGGGATTTCTTTTCTCATTAATTGACGGGGAACGGTTGGGAAAGCGGACACAGGAAAAGTTAAGCACAGGACTAGCATTCACTTTGGCAGGTGTTTAGTCTGTTCTTATTTGTGGTTTGAAATGATATTAGAGGGATATATATACAACAAAAAAGTAAAATTAAAAGGCAAAGGGAAAGTAACTTGAAAAAGATTCAAGAAGAACTTGAGGAAAAAGAAAAAGAATTAGCAAAAAGACCTAAAGATGCCAAAGTGGCATCTGAAATTAAAATTCTGCAAACAGAATTATCTATATTAATGGGACAAGAAATGGAGAAAAAAATCAAATGGGCCAAACAAAGAACTTTCGAATTGGGAGGGAAAGTAGGCAAATTACTGGCATGGCAATTAAAAAAGAAACAGAATGAAAGAATAATCACAAATATTAAAATGGATGGGAAAAATTGGGTTAAGAGAGAAGATATACATAAATGTTTTATGAAATATTATGGGAATTTGTATAAAGGAGACCAAATTAATGAGATAAAGATAAGGGAATATATTAGAAACCATAAGTTAGAAAAGATAAGGGAGGAAGAGAAAGATAGACTAAACAAACCCATCTCCTTGCAGGAAGTACATGAAGCAATTGGGAACTTAAAAATAGGAAAATCCCCTGGTACGGATGGGCTTACTAGCCAACATTACAAAATCCTCAAAGAAGAGATAGGAGAAATCTATGTGAAAGTAGCTAATAAGATAATGGAAGAAGGAAAGATGCCCCAATCTTGGCAAGAGGCTTTTATAACTCTCATACCGAAAGGAAACAAAAAAATGGATTCAGTTGAGAACTTCAGGCCTATCTCCTTATTAAATGTCGACTATAAAATATTTGCGGCAATTATGGCAACAAGGTTAAAGGAGGTGCTAAATAGAATTATAGGAAAAGAACAACAGGGATTTCTCCCTAAAAGAAGGATGAGCAAGAATGTTAGAATTTTGATTAATTTGATTGAATACCTTGATTGGAACCCTAGTCGAGAAGCTGCCTTGAGATTTTTGGATGCGGAAAAGGCATTCGATAATGTTAATTGGGAGTATATGAAAGGAGTAGTAAAAGAAATTGGGATAGAAGGGAATTTTTTTAGAAGTATAAATACAATTTATAAAAAACAAAAAGGAATATTGATAATAAATGGAGAACTCTCCGAAGAAATTGAAATAGCAAGAGGCACTCGGCAGGGATGCCCACTCTCCCCCCTCCTTTTTATTTTAACAATTGAAAACTTATTAAAAGATATAAGACAAAATGAGATGATCAAAGGAATCAAAGTGGGAAGAAGTATATACAAAATGCGAGCATTTGCAGATGACGTCATCATAATTTTAGAAGATCCTCTTGAGACGATAGAACATTTGAAAAGAGCTTTAAATGATTATGGTAAAATATCGGGTTTCAAAATAAATATGAGTAAAACGAAAATTATCACCAAAAATGTAAGGGAAAAAGGGATAAAAGAATTGAGGGAGAAATCGGGATGGGAAATTGTGAAGAAAGTAATGTATTTGGGAATCGAAATTACAGCCTAAAACGTAAATCTATTCGAGAATAATTATGGGAAAAAATGGAAAGAAATAGAGGGAGAATTAGAAAGATGGAGTAATCTACAGATGACGCTATCTGCAAGAATAGCAGCAATTAAAATGGTAATATTACCAAAATTCTTATTTTTGTTTCAAATGCTTCCAATCGTGGAAAAAAAGGAGATATTCGAAAAATGGAGGAAAGGGTTGAGTAGATTCATATGGGGGGGAAAAAGGCCAAGGATACAATATAGATTGCTGACTGATATAAAAGAAAGGGGAGGATGGGGGGTCCCAGACTTAAGATTATATCATGCTGCAGCAAGTTTGATGTGGATAAAAGATTGGGTAGAATTGGATGATAAAGAGATACTAGATATTGAAGGATTTAATAACACTCAGGGATGGCATAAATACTTATTAGAGGAAAGAAAAGGCGGATATAAAGAATTCACAAACCATGTTTTCAAAAGATCTTTATTAAAAATATGGTATGAATATAAGAATATTTTAGAACCGAAAACGCCTTGGTGGGCCTCCCCTATGGAAGCAACGGCACTATTCAGCAAGTACAGGCAGAGTAAATGGCCGACGTACTCCGAAATTCTAGAAAGAGAGGGAGAACAATTAAGGTTAAAATCATATCAGGTGTTAAAACATGAATGTACAAGCTGGCTTCAGTATGGCCAGATTCAAAGTTTATTTAACAAACATGTGAAAATTGGTTTCATTGAAAACAAATCGAAATTGCAGGAGATACTATTAGAAAGCAAAGAAAAGCCAATGTCTAAACTCTATGCTTACCTTCTTGAATGGGAGTTAAAAGATGAACTGGTAAAAACCACGATGATACGCTGGGCCCAAGATATAGGGAGACCTATATGTAGCAATAAATGGGATCGCCTCTGGAATGATGGGATGAAATTCACGGCGTGTTCAGGTATCAAAGAAAATATCCTCAAAATGGTCTATAGATGGCATCTAACGCCGGCCAAAATTGCCAAAATATATAAAAATGATTCCAACAAATGTTGGAAATGTAAAGAAAAAATTGGTAACTATTACCATTGTTGGTGGCAATGTGGCAAGGTTCAGGAATTTTGGAACGGAGTGTACGAAAAAATGAAGAAAATGCTGAGAATGACATTCCCAAAAAACCCAGAAATATTTTTATTAAACATGATCCCAGGAAATATTCCGGAAGGAAAAAGGAATATATTAGCTTATGCTAATGCAGCGGCCAGGCTATTGATAGCTAAAAACTGGAAGGGCGAAAAAATGCCGACAATATTGGAGTGGCAGGAGAAACTGGTCGAATTAATGAATCTAGATAAAATGACCACAGCAATTAGGAATATCCCCAAGCAGAAATGTATTAAGGAATGGAAACAGGTAGAGGATTATTTAAGAAAAGAAAATTTTAATGTAGATTTGGTGATATGCTTATATTGAAGATAAAAAATAGGGGAAAATCAATAATAAGTATAACTATCAGTAATAGGAATCTAAGAACATTTAAAAAGAAGCAAGAATTTGGCAAAGTTGCAAAATAAAGCGATGTATGAACAGTGGGAAGGTTTTTCTTTTTTCTTTTTTTGTTTTTCTTTTTACAGCAATTTTTAGAATTCAGTTTTTCTTTTGTCTTTGTCCTTGGTTAATCTCTTAGGACTTATAAGTCAATTTTAAGCTTATATAACATTTTATCTGATGCATTAATATAGGAGCTGATCTAGGTTACGTTATGTTATATTATTTTGTATATTTAGTTATATTCTATTATGTTAAGTTTCAAGATTACCGAAAGGTAAAAACACTTTAAAGCATTGTTTATATGTCTTTTTTTATTATTTATTATTTGCTATATATGTGTGTGTACATATATATGTATATATATATATATAGTTTTCCTCCCTTCTTTTTTTTCTTCTTTTTTCTTTTCTTTTTTGTTATTTTTTTTTCTGGTTGATCAAATGTATTCTATGTTGTAATTTATGTTTGTATAATTGAAATAAAGTTTATTTACCTTTAAAAAAAAAACAAAAAAAAATGAAATGATATTTTGGCCAAGAATGCAGTTTGAATCTGGAGGAAGAGATAACTCTAATTGTTTTCACTGTAAATAGGTACAAATCTGCCAACTACTCACTGGAATTAACCTTCACAGGAGTTCATTCTCTTCTGTTTATTGGGTACCTTTGAGAGCATTGCCAGGGAAATTCTTAGGACTTGCATGGATTGTACAATCATAGTCTCTGTATTTCCCACCAACCTTGCATCCTGTAACAGGAGTATTGTTCATTTAACCATAATTTAACCAAAGTCTATCTTATACCATAATTAAGTGAAGCATTCGCTGCAACTACTAGCCACACAATGCATTCCAAATACACTATGACATTATTTATTTACTTACTTACCAGAGTTATAAACTACCCGCTATCACATTGCAATCACAGGGTAATTTCCAATAAAATAGCAAAGATACAATAAATACAGTGAAACACTAAAAATAAATTCATATCATATCATAGAGCAAATAAGAGCAGTTTGGTACTATTCAAGTGAAGAACTGGTATATTGGTACATATTTAAAATGAAACAGCTGGAGTTAAAGCCCTTCATTCCTTAATATTGTAACTGTATTTATGGTCTAGAGATCATTTATGTGGCTTCAGTGTACTTGCCTCTCTTGTTTTGTAACATTTTTAATGCTGAAATGTTTGTTTTGTTGATTTTTATAAAGCAGTGAAATGGTTAAACAGGCCTTAAGAGAATTCAATTCTTTAATTCTTGCCCTTATTCTGACCAACACACCAGATTTTATGTGCAAGTAGATGAATCATATTCAGAACTCTGATCATAATTAAACCACAAAGAGGTTGTTGTGTTGAACCATAGGAAGCTGGAAATCTTTGAACCATGGCAAAAGATCTCTATGCACAATCTCTGTTTAAATTACAAATTCAGATTGATTGATTGATGAAAAAGAAATATGGCATTAAAAAGTTTCTTACTCTCTAATCTTATTTTGGAAAATTACCATGAGAGCATCCTAACCAGAACACTCTGTGAGGACTGATAGGAGCTCTCCAAGGTCTCAGATAGCACATACAGAGGTCTTGTTTCCCATTCTACTGTACCAAAGTTGGCAGGTCCAACGTCTGTCATTGTGTGTGTGTGTTCTGCCACTGTGGTGCTTCTTAAGGGTCCCTACTTAGTATGCACAACCTTCTTCATAATCCTATTCATGACAATGTTATCCCCATTTTGCAGATGACTTGTCCCACATGGTGGCAACATGAGAACGGGGCCTTTTCTGCAGTGGCTCTCCATTTGTAGAATGCTCTGCCCAGGGAGATGCATCTGGCACCTTCATTATACATCTTTAGGTGCCAGGTGAAAATGTTCCTCTTTGACCAGTATGTATTTGTGGGGGGGGGTATTATGTTTTGTTCTTGTTTTTATTATGCATTTTGTGGTTTTATTCTTTATTTTATGCTGTGAACCACCTTGAAATCTTTGGGTGAAGGGTGGTATACAAATTTAATAAATAACAGCAACAACAGCAACAACAGCAGCAGCAGCAGCAATTTTGGGGACATAGTATGGGTACATCCAACCCAACATTCTTGATCACGGGTATGAGGAACCTGTGCCCTTCCATATATTGTTGAACTTGAATTTCTGTAGTCTCTGACCACTGAGCACACTGGCTGAGGCTGATAGGAAACCAGTGACACCAGGAAGACCGCAAGATCCCCACCTCTGCTCTACCAGCAGTGGCAAAGGCTCTCCAAGGCTCAGAGAAGAGCCTGTGAAGAAACCCTTGCTCTCATGCCCCTCTGTTTTGGCTCACTGAGCCAGACACATATCCCCTGCCAGGCTTTTTGATCCCCAATTAGATATTAGGTGCTATGACAGCGAAGTGGAGTATCCAGGTGTTAATTAATGCCGAGATAACCATCTTCCTCTGATCCCGGGTGTTGTGTGCCTAGTATCCATTTGCTCCCTAACAGGTATGAAATGTGACTTGAAGGCTGATGGTCACTGAATGGCAACTGTCACTCAAACAGTCATCCACTCATCATGGTGGCTAGAGCCATTAAAATAAAGTTATTGAATGAAAGCCTTTCTCCCCACCACCCACCCTGGTGGGGTCTGCCTGATGGTGAGTGAAGACTCACCATCAGGAAACCTGCAAACGATTCATTGCTGCTTTACCCTTGGGGAGGCCAGGGCACCATGATGTAAGTAAATGGCTTAGAATTACTCAGGTTAGAGCCACAGAGCTCCTTTTGTTTCAACATTCTGTTTTGTTCATTCACCTTCTCCTCCCCTTTGTTTTAGTCTTAATATAACTTTTTTATTCTTAATGAAACTGCATATAATTTTGGCTCATTGGGTCTGGAATGTGCATTTGCCAAGTTCAAGGGTCCTTGTGATCTCCTATGCAGCTTGATTCATGGAATTCATGCTATAGGAAATCATGCTATAGGAATATAAATGGTGGCAGCAGTTACTGGGTAATTAAGTTGCAACTGGACACCCTACAGGGCTGTTGGGCAAGGGAGGGCCACAAGAGGCTCTCCCTTATCTCACTGAGCCAGCAAAGCTGTCATTTCCACCCATAACACTCAAACCCACCACCAGCTTCAGAGTCTGAAAAACAGGCCAAAAAGAACCAGAGGGCCAGAAGCAGGTGGCTAGTTGGAAACAGGCTGGGGGCAGGTTCTGGAGCAGATATACAGTATAGCCAAAGACAGGCTAGGGGTCAAGTAGCAAGTAAGGTGAGGCAGGGCTGTTCAGCATCTCTTCTGAAAGACAAGATGTACAAAAGGAGGAATGAGGCATGGATGAATATTTATTACTAGTGTCATTCAGCCCGTTAAGTAAACGGGCGCTAGCCGAGCGAGAACGGAGGGGAAGCCCTGGAACTGGTGGGACCGCGCAGGCGTCGCCTCCATCGTTGCCTCCACCGGCGGGTATGTGTGTTGAGGGCCCCAGGCTCCCCCTGGGTGGTTTGTTGTGGCGGCAGGCGGGCGGTTTGTGTGTGTGTGTGTGTGTGTGTGTGTGTGTGTGAGAGAGAGAGAGAGAGAGAGAGAGAGAGAGAGAGAGAGAGAGAGAAGCGAGCGGGACTTCTCTGGGACGCGCTGCCTGTGCGAGCTAAGGGAAAAAGAAGCAGTCGTGAGAGGGGAAAGTTGCGGCTGTGCTTCCCTCCGGTCGAGCGCGGAGTGGCGGCCAGAGCTTGAAGGGCGGGAGGGCGAGGGAGGGAAGGAGGCAGGCAGGATGTCCGACATGGGGCAGGATGTCCGACATGGGGCAACTTCCCCTTCCCCTCAGAGTCGGACTCTCCCCCCCTCCCCAAACCGTCGCCAATTTCCCTCACAATTTTGTCTCCTTTCCTCTTCGGACACTACCCCTCCTTCTCATAACTCCACCTTTCTTTACTTTTTCTTGAGGGGGGAATCCCCAATGGTGCCTTCCATTATGTCCTCTCAACACCGTTCAGGGGGGTGGGGGTGGGGAGAGTGTGTGTGTGTGTGTGTGCGTCCAGTCTCTGCGTCCAATCCCTGTGTCCGTGGGGCACATGTGCAGTAGCGCAAACCCAGGGACACAGGGACTGGACGCAGAGACACTTGCACTTTATTATATAGGATAAGGCCAGTGATAACCCTGTTGGTTCCTTAGATCAGGCATGGCCAAACTTGGCCCTCCAGTTGTTTGGGGTCTACAATTCCCATCATCCCTGACCACTGGTCCTGTTAGCTAGGGATGATGGGAGTTGTAGTCCCAAAACTGCTGGAGGACCAAGTTTGGCCAGGCCTGCCTTAGATCACCTAGCTTGGCTGAAGAGAAGCAGTACTGTCTTTATCATTTACTGCAAAAATCTTCCTCCTAGGCACCATAAATCATCATCCCACAGCCATCTGGTTGGCCACTGTGAGAACAGGAAGCCAGATTCAATGTCTTGATCTAGCAGGCTCTTCTCACTGTAGCCATAACACACAAAGCAAAACCCAACAACCCCAAAGCTACACCTGCATTCATTTTTTTGTTCCTTTTATATTGTGTCTCATGGGCTAGTTCAAATAATCACCGTTTATCTTCTTTTGCTTCTTTTTGGGCATATTGTTTTGCTCTTAGAACTCCCCTCCAAGCTGCTGCTATTCTGAAAGATAGCCAGCTGCCTCTGCCAAGGAATATGCTCCCTTCCTAATCTTTGTGAAATCAAATGGGTGCTGCCTGGTTAGTTTCCATTAACCTAAGCGTAGTATGTCTTAGCTGCTAAGCAAATTATTTTCCAAGGAAGCCTAAGTGGTATATATGGAGTCTGTTGTTCCACTTGCATGGAGAAATCCCGGCTGCAAAAACTGGGCGGTTGTTAAGTGGTTTTGAAATAACGCATGCAGGTTTTGCAGTGCACGGAATCACCTTTGTATAGTATATCCATCTACTAAGGGGGGGGGGGCTTCAGCCTCTGAATTGTGTGAAGAGCTGAACCACAAATGCATTGGGGAGTGCAAAAGGATGTTCAATTACAACCCACAAGGACCCTTGCTCATATTGCTTGTGAGAGAGGATCCCATGCGACTCTAAGAATAGCCTGTGGCTTGGACCCAAAGCTCCTTGTATGTGACCTGGAGGTTCATCTTTGGTATGGGAAGGTTGGCAATTTCCCCCCACCCCCAATTTCAACTACCACCCCCATGCTTAGTTCCACAACACATTCAGCTCCAGAGTGCCTTTTCAGGGCAAGTGGGTCACTGCAACTGAGGGAATGAGGATCAATGACCCCTCGAGGTAGAAGAGAAGCTTTCCATGTGGATGGATGCATGCAGATCTTGGATCCAAGCCAATAAAAGAAATGGTTTTATAACACAAAGGAGCAATGTAAAATAAACATATGAAGGAACTTATTGAGATTACCTTTTTTTCAACAACAACAACAAAAGGTTCATAAATACATTTTATTACTTAAATTAAAAAACATCGCCCTAATTCCACCAGCTTCATTTCTTTTTGAATGCGGCCCTTCTAGTTCATTTAACATGAAATAACAGATTCGTGTTGATGGTGTTTTGTTCTTGATAGTGAGAGAAGTTGTTACTGAAAAGAAAGGGGGAAAAATTAGCTACTCACCCTGAAGCAATCACTAACATTCCAGTCCCTGAGTATAAAAAGGAATGAGGAGAGCAGATGGAAGCAAACAAAAATTGTATTAATAATACATAACAAAGTGCTGCCTACAAATGATATTTCAATAGAAGGGGGGGATGTAAGAAAAGTGTAGCTTTCATTGGACCTTAATGTCTTTATCCTTCCCTAATGCTTCCATCTTCCAGAAGCACTCTTTTATTGACACAACAACACAAATTGCAGAAGTAAATTGAATCACGGACTTGGAATGTAAAAATCAATGCGAAATAATTTTGTAGCGCTAGAGTGACTAGTGTAATGCTAGGTATTCATTTAATTAACCATGAGCCTTTCCACATAATGCACACTCGCTGCCAGCTTTTCAGCTCCTAGTTATTCCAGGAATAATGGGTTTGGGATTCATCTTTAGAAAACTTGCATTAATATTTGAAAGCATTTAAATCCATTAGTGGGTCATCTGAACACTGCAGGTCACTTTTACATTGCTAATTGAAACAATAGTAATGGGTTATAATCTACGTCTAATAACGCTCAGCGTGTTTTACCGGTTTTATATCTGAAGATTCCAGGAAATATGTAAATTTGTTGCTGAACCATTCTAAAATATGGAAATCTGAGTTACAAACCAAACTTGTTCTTGCAACCGGGGGGGGGGGGGGGGACACAGCATTAATAAACTGAAGAGTGACATTATATTTTAGTGTCAGGAGAAGTTTCTTTCAATAGACCTTCCAGTGTTCATTGCAATATACGCTGAAGGCTTAACATCTGGCGCTCACATTTTCCACATTACGATTAGGAGAAAGTGAATATCATTAAAAACCAGTGAGTAAACAATCATGTCATTGTTTCCATATGTGAGCTATACATTGATTTTGTAAAGCTTCCCCTCCCCTTTACCTTTTTTTGTCTTACATAAATTTATGCAAATGTTTTGTTTTCCGTACTCCTCTCAAATTACCCAGGTATTTCTGCCTTACGTGACAGTAATTGTGTCATGTGCAAATGTAGGTTTAGTTGCTCTGTATGTGTGGGGGGCTGGAGGGGGGTGTTAAGCAGAACCAGTAAAAGGAAAAGGGGGGGAAGACTCATAATTGAAGAGAGCTCCAATTGATGCTTAAAGCCTCATTTTCATTTTTAATTAAATGCACACCTTGGGCACTTACCTGAATCTTCATGGACTTAATTACATTCTGATGGTACAGACAAGCCAAGAAGGAACTTCTCATTAGACTGAGCAGGGAAAGAGCTTTAGTACATTTCAGTGCATGTATGTCTGAATTCAGGCATGCTTTTCATCCCCAATCTCCATTCACCTGCATGTTGATGAGCATAAAAAAATAGGATGCCCTCTAAATTTAAAACTCACATTGTGTTTATAGACCTTTGCCTTTAAACTGGAACAGTACAACTATTTTATGGTCAGCATTCCCTGCACTTTGCCTACTTGTTTTCTATATCTGGCATAACCAAAGGGTAAGCAAAACATTTTTGCAATCTGAAATTTTGATAAGCGGGTGTGTCGTTACAATTATGATGCAGCTCCTATTGCGACATATGATGAATATGAACAACTAGAAATGAGAACGTGCAGAATCTGTCCCTGTATCATCATGGGGTTTTCTGTTTCCACACCTTGGTGTTTTAGGATTTACATGGAAATTCCATGAAATTTCATGGATAATCTTCCATTTAAGAGTTATGGGCACAAGAAACGGCGCAGCAATAAGACACCACAGAAAATGGGGTGAGAAGTTGATAAAAGGTTAGCAAAATATTGGAAGACATTGTAGATTCCTACATTAGAGGAGTGGCAAATGAAAATGTTGGACTATATGGAACTCGCTGACCTGACCGGAAGACTACGCGACCAGGGAGAAGAGAAGACGAAAGAAGAATGGAGCAAATTTAGAATATATTATAAAAAATATTGTAAAATTGATTTATGAAGAGAAATATAAGCAATTATGTATGTTGCAGGTTGAGATCTAAGGGAAAGTTTAGTGAAAGTCGAGAAATAGTAACTATAGATATAAAATATGAATAGAACCTGCGTGTAAAAGATAGGCAATGAACCGCTAAATGGGGGACACGGGGAAGTCTTTGAGGGAAATTAAGTTAGAAGTGATTAAGAATCTGATTTGCATATATTTTTTTTCTTTTCCTTTTTGTTGTGTTTTCTCTTACCTTTTTTGTGTATGATGATTTGATTGTCTGATTGTTTGATTTTCTTGCTTTTTTATATAAAAATTTCTTAATAATAAAAATATATTTTAAAAAAGAGAAGTTGATAAAAGAAAAGAAAAAAATGTAGAAATCTAATAAAATATATTCTATAAAATAGGAACAATAGGCACAAATTTGATATGAAACCTTATCTAAGGCAGTTGCTCTTCATCACTTTTAATTGGGACAGGTGAATCTGGTCCATCATTTTTGCATTTATTTACATATATATTTCTAATAGTGTTTCTTATTTTCTAGACCACTTTTTGGCTCTAACAAGAGGTGTTTAACAATGGCATTCCAAACTGGTAAGGCCACTAAAACTACTTTAACATTTAAACCTAATTAAAGACAGGGATTTACGAGAGAGAGAGAGAGAGAACCATCTATGTTCACCCAGAAGTTTACATCGGTATTTTAACAATAAATCCATGCAAGAGTTGGATGGAAACGGTTGTGACAAAAACGTCACTTGTTTCTAGCTAGAATTACTGTAGCAGAAAAATGAGAATGCCTTTCAGGTTGAAAAGATCAGGAGGCTGATGTAATGAATCTCATAACCCCATTGCCTGAAGGTCAAAGGTCCAAATGTAGCTCAGAACCATGATAAGGTACCTGGCCTTTGTGACGTGGGTGCTGATCCCACCTCACGGAGCCAATTTGTTGAGATAGGCTTAGAAATGAGGCAACAGTTTGTACATGGAGATGAAAAAGTTCCTCAGCTTTTGATGTGTTATTCAGTAATAAGATGGGAAATGTTTACAATTTAAAAATAATACAATTTAAAAACAATACACGGTCATAGCTGGGGGCATTACCAAATCATTGTTCTTTTGTTGTGATCAAAAAGCAAAATTAGGGCTGGCTTTCCATCCTTGAAGGGGCGAGGATAAACAGCAATTTTGGTCCTTATGTCCGACTGTGTTCCGTTCACTTCTATGGATGTTACATAACTGCATGGTACAATTCATGTTTCTCTTGTCCCCCCAAAGCAGCCAATGTTTATCATTTTTTAAAATCAGTTATTTAATATGTGCTGAAGCACTTACTCAATTGTAAGATTTGTAAAAATAGGAACACCAGCAGAAGTAGATCTATACCTATCCAACTACGCATTGCAGAGGCTTCTGCAGTAGATAAGACGCACCCGCAACAGCCGAGCTCATCTCCAGTTGCGGTGAGACTCCTAGTCAGTGCTTTTTTTCTTTAAAAAAATAATGTTTAGGGATACTCCCATTTTGACACAAGAAAATCACAATTTTATAGTTCAAATCGGGGAAAATAAATACAGTAAATGGACAAAAGTACAAAGAACATTTTGTTGTTGTTTAGTCGTTTAGTTGTGTCCGACTCTTTGTGACCCCATGGACCAGAGCACGCCAGGCACTCCTGTCTTCCACTGCCTCCCGCAGTTTGGTCAAACTCATGTTGGTAGAACACTGGACAGAGAACACTGTCCAACCATCATGTCCTCTGTCGTCCCCTTCTCCAACATCAGGGTCTTTTCCAGGGAGTCTTCTCTTCTCATGAGGTGGCCAAAGTATTGGAGCCTCAGCTTCACGATCTGTCCTTCCAGTGAGCACTCAGGGCTGATTTCCTTCAGAATGGATAGTTTTGATCTTCTTGCAGTCCATGGGACTCTCAAGAGTCTCCTCCAGCACCATAATTCAAAAGCATCAATTCTTCGGCGATCAGCCTTCTTGATGGTCCAGCTCTCACTTCCATACATCACTACTGGGAAAACCATAGCTTTAACTATACGGACCTTTGTCGGCAAGGTGATGTCTCTGCTTTTTAAGATGCTGTCTAGGTTTATCGTTGCTTTTCTCCCAAGAAGCAGGCATCTTTTAATTTCGTGACTGCTGTCACCATCTGCAGTGATCAAGGAGCCCAAGAAAGTAAAATCTCTCACTGCCTCCATTTCTTCCCCTTCTATTTGCCAGGAGGTGATGGGACCAGTGGCCATGATCTTAGTTTTTTTGATGTTGAGCTTCAGACCATATTTTGCGCTCTCCTCTTTCACCCTCATTAAAAGGTTCTTTAATTCCTCCTCACTTTCTGCCATCAAGGTTGTGTCATCAGCACAAAGAACATGCATTACCTCAAATTACACAACTGACAGATCATATTGAAATATTGCCCCTCAGTGAGGCCAAACTTTCATCAGTAAAACACCACACATCCACATTCCACACTGCTTCACATATTAAATGCTCGCTTCCGTCTGAGACTCAGGAAACACCATGACAGGAAATGAGGCCGCCATCAGAGGAAGCAACAGAACTGACAATTCACCGTGCTAGAGAAGAAACTAAACATTTTTGAAATTTTAGTTTCTTCTCTCGTTACATTCACAAAATGTTTAGGGGTATGCGTTCCCCTGTGCCCCCCCCCAGAAAAAAGCACTGGTTAGGACTGCTCTATTACTCTTTATTGATGTATTTATTTATTTACTGATGATTATCTCTATTTATTCACAAGCCAACATCAAATTATGCTCAAGCATATCAGAGCCTATTTCAAAACTGTATTACTACAACCAAGTTGTTGTTGTTTAAAAAAAGAGTAAGAAATAGAAATCAGAATTAAAATAAGTAAAAATTGGCCAAAAAAATACATTTTCATGTTTTTTTATTAGAAAAAACCCCCACATCTTTTAAATATACAAAACCACCTCCAACCAGCAAAGTGGGAAGTAATTGTGTCAATAACTGAAATATAGTCTACTAAAAGTATATTATTAAAACACAGGAAAATCAAAAAGGGCTTCACCACAGTGTAAGTATCAGGCAAGCCTGCTTGGGGTGACAATTCCACTATGAGGACACCACCACCAAAAATGTCCTCTCCCTAGTAACCACCCACCTTACCTGGGATAGCTAGAGAAGGGCATGTGATGAAGATCTTAAGAACTAGGCTGGCAGGTAGAGCAATCTAAAGAGGTATCTCTACCAGCATAAGCTTCCAAAATTGAAGCAGTTGCTTTCAATAGCATGTAATTAAAAAGAGATTTTGGCACATTTAAGCAAAGAAAAGCAAAACTCTTGAAAAAAAAAATTTCACAACTACACTGAGGCATGTCCTCTAAAGAATTTTTAACAGAACTGAAACTGATGAGTTGAACCTTCAATAATGGACAGGTAACAGTCTACATCATAAGATATCAGACTGTTATTGTAACTAGAGATCCAAAGTTGCAAAAAAAAAGGATAGGGAAAAGACTTTTGGAAAACATCAATTTAAGTTCAAAGAAAGCAGTCAGATTGTGCAGGCAACTGAGATTACCTGCACCGGGCAAAAATAATAGAGGTTAAACCAGATGCTATTACTGCAAACACAGTGCCCATAATGCAGAAAGGAGAGCAGGGGAAAATCAAGGGAGCAAGTCAAGAGAGCAGGAAAGTTTGAAAACAAGCCATAGTAAAACGAACCAAGAAATAGTGTAAGGAGATGCACAAAAGTTAAAGCTATGTATGTATACTGAAGTCCGCCATGTCTTGCACTTCCGCCATGTCTTGCACTGGGCAAGTGCTGTGATTTGTAAAAGCGTGAGGCAATCGTTTTGCCAAAGTGTGCAATGTAATTAAAAGAAACAAATTCAAGAGAGATAACAGAGTGTGAAAGCTAATGAGGTAGAGCAGAAGAACAATGGACATAACAGTAGAAAAGAATTCCGTATGGATGCAATGTCTGAAGAAACAGAACGTGTGCTTAGAGTGAAATAGCACTGATTTCTAAAGGTATGACGGATAGAGAATGACGCATTGGCCTTATTATATGAACTCAGTAACAAAAGACAAAGGAATCTGCCTTTCAACAGGTTAGATTATTTATCCATCTAGTCCAATATTGTCTGTTCTCTCAGGCAGCAGCTACACAAGAAAAGCCTACTGGACCAGGGCAATGGCCCATCTAGTCCAGCAGCCTGTTCTCACAGTGGCCAACCTAGAAGCAGAATCCAAGCATGAAAGCACTCTCCCCTCCTGTGGCTTCCAGCAACTGGTATTCAGAAACATTACTGTCTTCCATTGTGGAAGTTCTCTGTAGCTAAGCTGATGGCAGCTTAGTCTAAGACAGGCACGTCCAACAGGTAGATCATGATCTACTGGTAGATCACTGGACATCTGTGTTAGATCACTGGTAGATCACTTGCTCCCCCCAAAGAAGCTCAACAACTTTGACTCCCCTAAAAAAGCTCAACATTTTTGCTCTGCACCCCAAAGAAACGGGGCTTTTCTTCCCCCTAAAGAAAGCCCTACAACTTTGACCTGAACCCCCCCAAAAGGTAGATCATCGCCGGTTTTTAACTCTGTGAGTAGATCACAGTCTCTTGGGAGTTGGCCACCCCTGGTCTAAGAGACATTATGTCTCAAGAAAGTGGACTTCAGCCACAGATAAGTGAAAAACAGTCTTTCCCAAGTGTGGGATTTGATTTGGGAATGCTTTTAAGTTCTCAAAGAGCAAAAGAACAAGCACTTACCATTTATTTTAAAACATCCCCCACTGTAGAAGAGACTAGGCTTGGTCTCTTACAAGTGGTCCCAACATGGTACCCCAAACCCCTAAAGGAGCAAGGAGCAACAGGAAGGAAATGACAACCCTGTTCCTAAAAGAGATATTGCTGCAACTGCGGCAGCTGAAGAAAGATTAATCAGATGATTGAGTGCCAGCTACTACACCATAGAAGGGTATATTTCAGCTCTAACTATCAAATCTGGAGAGAGAGGGAGAGAGAGAAGAAGAAGAAGAAGAAGAAGAAGAAGAAGAAGAAGAAGAAGAAGAAGAAGAAGAAGAAGAAGAAGAAGAAGAAGAAAGTAAATCTTTAGATTAGAACAGGGGTCAGCAACCTTTTCAGCCGTGTGGTGGGCCAGACTATATTTTGAAAAAACATAATGAACGAATTCCTATGCCCCACAAATAACCCAGAGATGCATTTTAAATAAAAGCACACATTCTACTCATGTAAAAATACCAGGCAGGCCCCACAAATAACCCAGAGATGCATTTTAAATAAAAGGACACATTCTACTCATGTAAAAACACACTGATTGCCGGATTGAGAAGGTGATTGGGCCACATCTGGCCCATGGGCCTTAGGTTGCCTACCCCTGGATTAGAACAACCAGCATGGAAATAAAATACAAAAGCAAATATGGATTCAAGCTGGATGATATAGAAACCTGTGGTCACTGTCAGAACCTCTGGATATGCTGGGTCCTGGAGTCTGCAGAAGTGGATGTTGGTGTGTGTGTTCTGGGTTAGTGGATCACAATTTTCCCAGCTTGGCACTTCACACACACTGATATTGAGAGAATGCACAGGATGCTGTTTCTCAAGTCTCCTAATAATGTCAAACCTCAGGACATATAGGTGTGCTTCACACATTATGTTACCAGGGAAGAGCTACTTAGATGCGTGAGAGACATGAAAGAACTTTCATACCATGCTTTTCTAGTTATGCTTTTACAAGATCACAGTGAAGACATTCTATGTTGCCAACAATATCTGAGATCTGCTGATGAGACACTCCAGCAGGCAAAAGTTCCCTATGGGCGGAGATGCCAACTGAGTGAGTCTGAGGGTGGGTTCACTCACTCAGCTGTTAATCATAAAAACATAGTTTTAAAGTTGTATTTTTAGGACATAAATCTAGAGAAAACAGGAAGATTAAATGCAGATTCAATCTGGCATCTGTTAAACAGTACTGGGCACAGTAAGAGCAATAATCATCCTTTGGCTACTATAGCATTCAATGCTACAAAGCGTTCGACTGTTTGGAATGCCCCTACTTCTTCAATCATCACTTAAGAATCAAACAGAAAAGAGATTTTTAAGCATCAGCTTCACTAGTCCACAACAGTAGTTGGTCATACAAATATTTGTTGTGGTAATGCTATCCAGCCAGGCAGAGTCTCTCCTACTTACGTTACAAGAAATTAATTTATTTGGGGATATAGCTGGCCCTCAAATTAATTATAGTAAATCAGAATATTTATACATAAATAATAGTCCAAGATTACAATCACAAATTAATACATATACAACAAGTAACAATCTTTCAAGTATATAGGGATCTATATTTCAAAGAATTGAAATAAATTACAGAAATTAAATTATGCAATAATTTTCCTTATAGTAATGAGGAGAACCAAGAAGTACATTAAAAATTCATTTGCCTTGAATGTCCCTCTGCTGTGCAGGACAGCTCCATTATGATAGTTTAGCTCCCCACTTCTATTCTTATTACATGTTCTTCTAATACCACTTAAAGGAACATCTCAGAAAAGCAGGGGAAAATATTTTTATTACTTCATTTTGTGAAATAAACAAGCAAGTCCGTCCTCTAATTTCTTATGGGGAAAAACATAGCAGGATGGGTTTTTTCCAACTTCCATCTATAGTGTAACTCATTTCCGTTAAAGCGAATTGTCCTATTTATGGTGCAAGACTCCAATAAATTGTGGGTGGAAATAAACATTATAAAGCTTGGCCTTTTTCTATCCATAAGGAAATGGAAACACGTGTGAAACACTTTCCTGTACCTACAAAGTATGGAGTAAATGGCAAAGGAACTGGCAGTGTATTCTTCATTCTTAACTCCAGTACTTCATCATCCTTCTTTAAGGAATAGGAAAACTGTTCACTGAATGGGTTTGATGATTCACTGCCAATTAATTTAAACCATCATTGATCCAAGGCATGTATCTGCAGCATCAACATGTTGTACAGATGCATACCGTGTTTCCCCTTTTTTAAGACACCGTCTTATAACTTTTTTTCCTCAAAAAAACACACGGTGTCTTATTTTCAGGGGATGTCTTATTGTTATTATGTTTTTATGGTATCTATGGTTCTGGGCGGTGGGGCGGCAGGCCTCCTCGGCCGGGCCATGAAGAGGCCAGGCCGCTGGCTAGGCGCTCCGCCCGGCGATGCCTTTGTCTCGGTTTTTTAATTCTTTCTTCTATTTACCCCCTGCCAACCGCTCCAAGGTTCCTGCTACTTTATTTGGGGGGGGGTGTTTTGCATGAGGATGAGCAGGGCTGAGGGATCCCGCCCGGCCTTAGACAGGCCACCCGCGTGCCTTCCGAGCTTGGCTAGCCGAGCTTGGCGAGGCGGAAGGCCTCCGGGGAATGTGGGGCCCGGGCAAGGCGGCACTGAGAGCCCCCACGGTCGCGCAGCCATCACCCTTGTTGCTGTGTTCCTTTCAAGCCTCTCGCTCAAAACGAGGCGCTCACTGCACTTGGAAGGAGCCGCGCGCCCACGGCTCATGCAGCAAGGGCCCTCCCGACTCCTTCCCAGGCGCCCCTTTCCCCTCTTCCTTGCATTAAGGGCGGCGGGCGGCAGGCAGGAAGAGGCCAGGTCGCTGGCTCGGCGCTCCGCCCGATCGGCGCTGCGGAGCGCTCCGCCCGATCGGAGCTGCAGAGCGCTCCGCCCGATCGGCGCTGCGGAGCGCTCTGAGCGATCGGAGCTGTGGAGCGCTCCGCCCGATCGGCGCTGCGGAGCGATCCGAGCGATCGGCGCTGCGGAGCGCTCCGAGCGATCGGCGCTGCGGAGCGCTCCGCTCTGCCGCCGCTGATTTTGGGCGCCGGGGCGGCAGGCCTCCTCGCCGGGCGCTCTGGCGGCGCAGAAGGGGCCAGCAGCGCTCCCGCCGTGTGTCGCCCCGGTGGTGCGGAAGGCCTACGGGCCTCCCGTCACCACTCTGCCTTGGGCCATGCAGCCCATAACACTCCGGCGTCACGGAAGGGGCCAGCAGCGCTCCCACCGCCGTCCATCACTCCAGCGGTGCGGAAGCGCCCGCGGGCCTCCCGCCGCAGCTCAGCCTCGGGCCATGCAGCCCACAGGGGCAAGCAGCAGCCTCACCTCCTCCTGGCCCGGCAGCAGCAACAGCAACAGCAGCGGGAGGACAAGGACGGCGCTGCTGCTGGGTCCCGCTGCCTCGAGGCGAGCGGCGCTGCTGCGCAGAGGTATGGCTTATTTTCAGGGGGTGTTTAATCTGCACAAATGCTTAAAAAGCCTGCTATGGCTTACTTTCTGACTATGTATTAAAAAGGGGGAAACACGGTAGGAGCCAACACCAGTGGGCCATGGGTACCAGGGCACCCACACTAATAAAATTGTGAGGGCCGGGCACCCACAAAGTCAATGAGAAAAGCTGGCAGGTGGCAGCAGTGCTGTCACAGTCCAGTCGGCGGGCGATTGAAGCCCTGACTGAGGACATCAGGACCAGAGGCAAGATGGTGATGTAGAAGCAGGAACAGGTGCAGGGCTGAGGGTCCAGAAGCAGGCAGTCGCAGGGTCAAGGAGCAAGGCAGAGGCGAAGGTCTGGGAGTCAAGGAGCAAGGCGTCGGCAAGGCAATGGTCCAAGGGTCGAGGATCAAGGCGTCGACAAGGCAAGGGTCCAAGGAGCGAGAGGCCAGAGGCAACCAGGCAGGGGTAGCATTGCTGTGGCAAAGAGCTGAAGGGAAATGCTGAGCTTTTATCCCTCCTAGCTCCTGCCACCAGGTGCAGTGAGGTATCAAATGGCCTCACCTGAGTGACCACGCCTTGCCTCTCCAGCACAAGCTGAGGCAGGCCCCAGTCCTGCAAAGCACTACAGGCCCCAGAGCCTGACTCCTGCCCATACTCCTGACAAGTGCTGCCTCTGAGAGAGAAGCAGTTCAGCTCCACCTTCCGCAGCCAGGCAACAAGGCACCCTTTTCCAGGGGTGGGGGGTTGTCTTGGATGTGGAGGCAAAGTCTCTTCTGTCTCCAGGTCCAGGCCCCACCCTGTGGAAAAGGGTGCCTTGGTGACTGTGGAGAGAAGAAGAGGAGGAGCCCCTGCCACCACAACACAGACATGAGACATCACACACCCACACCCACACCCACACACCTGCAGGTTGTTCGTGTGATGTCACACACAGTACATGTAGGCATGCGCATATGATGTTGCATGTGAGCGTTTCAGTGGTCGGCACCCACAATCCCAAGGGTGAAATGGCACCCCTGTACAGATGGCATTTTTTTATACAGTCAGCTTCACAACGTGGTTCAGAGCTCACGTTGTTCTGAAAGCAATGTCTGACTAGATGACAGGGGTTCCCAAGCTGTGGTCTGTGGACCACCAATGGTCCTTGAGCTTCACTCAAGTGGCCCATGGTGTGTCTGGAAAAAATACAATTAAAACTCATGCAACATCTTGCCCAGCAACAAAAGCCAGAAGCAATATTTAGTGGTCTGCCAAGGAACCATCAGCAATTTCCAAGTGGTCCGGGGGGGAAAGCATTTTGTGGAACCCCCTGCTTTATGGTACACGTCTTCGGAAGGGACATTGCTCGTACATTATAAACACCATCATTTAATTGAAAAGTTGGATGACTAAAGAGATATTTGGGATTACAGAGGATGTTGACTTAACTATCTGCTTAAGCTCCTAATTATATTGTGCAGTTTACCTATATCTTCCATTCCACATTGTAGGCTATTTGTTTTGCTGAGGTTGTCATTGATCAACCAGTTAATCTTTTCATTTGCATGCCATCAGGAAAAATGGACAAATGTCTCTGTATGCCCTTTAGAAGATAGGAATCCAGTTTGTGTTTCTAAAAAAAAACAAGGCCTGTGCATTTGTTGCCAAAGTGCTGAAATGTTTCTGGGTCAATTTGGAACATCTGTTCCTGATTTAATGTTTTGCTTTCAATTATTTTAAATATGTTTTACCTGAAAATGATTTGTTTTAAAGGGTGAAGGGTGGTGGAGATTTTTATCTCTGTGAATGACAGCACTTCATCAGTGCATGCAGGAAATCCCCCATCTGCTCTCTCCTTGACTTTTAAAGAAATAGCAGATATAAAACTGGATTGGAATTTTGAGAATGGGGGAAACACAAACATGCAGTTCTAATGACTTTCACATATTTGGCTTTCTCTTGGTTGATTGATTTCCACTACAAGGCACACCATATTATGCGACAGAATAACCACAGTTTGATACTATTTTATTTAGCTCATATTTGAAGCAAATCTATCCAATTTTCACTGTCCAAATTTGAACCAAAATATAACTTCAAATCTTGAAGAATAGCCATGTGAATTTTGCAATGCAGTTCTCCAACCAAAACTGCATATAGTAAGAGGAAGCATGTGCAAAAATTAATATATTAGTGAAAATAACATTAAAATAAAGTGGGGGAGAAAGCCTACAAAAATGTGTACATCTGCATGCAAAAATCTGTTAGGTAAATTGCTGATGAATTTTCATGATGATGATGATTTTTTTAAAAAAAGAGGATTTTGCAAACTGCTGCAGAAATGTAAAAAACTGAATTTAAAATTGGGAAATTCCCCCAAACTTTGGGCCGAACTGTAGGTGATGACAGCAGTTTTATGCATTTAAACCATAGCTGCCAAGTTTTCCCTTTTCTCGCGAGGAAGCCTATTCAGCATAAGGGAAAATCCCTTTAAAAAAGGGATAACTTGGCAACTATGATTTAAACCCAGAACCACACCAAACACGAAGCAGCAAAAGCATGTGGATGAGGAGTATGAGAAGTATGAGGCTTACAGCTTCCATCCCCCAGCACACTTTCCTTCAGTCGAGATCTGATATGAGAAACAGCATCTAACCTGCTGAGATGCTAGTGGAGCAGTTATGAACCATCCAGTGACCTACCCCTACCTGTTGCATTTGTAAGTACCTGGTTCTTTAAAGAACCTGCTTTAATGTAGATCTTGTGCAAACTCAGTACCAACTGAATTTAGCTTGATCCATCCATCCCTAGAATGGTGGGTAGAGACACCAGGGCTAGCTCAAAATTTGCAGAGATTGTGGACAAAGCGCCCTCTGATGTCCCCTCCCTTAGGCTTACTTGGCATTTGGAGGGTGGCTGTAGTACTTCAAGAGTGGCCAGGAGCTGCCATTTTCATTTCTCTTCTTGCCCCAGGTTGTCCAGATTGTAATGTCACTCCAGTGCATTGTGGGACATTAGAATGGAAAGTTGCAGACCAAGTTACCTGATGTGGATGGCCTGGGGCAAGTCTAAGGGCTGGTGGGACCTGCTGAGGTGCTGAGGCCCCAAGCAACTTCCCTAAGAGCCTAGGTGCTGACTTTAATTCTGGGAAATAGAATAGTCACCTCCCCCCCATCTATTCAGTTCTCAACTCAAAAGCACCCTCCCATACCCTCCAACATGTTGGGTCCCAAAACCAAAATGTGCATCTTCCAGTCTGTGCTCCCATGAGAGATCACGAGAGGCTGTGCTCTCACGAGCCCCAAAATGTGTGTTTTCGAGTGCTGCAAGAGATTGCGTGCCCCCCTAAGTGCTTTTTTCCGGGTGACATCTTGGTGCAAAACCACAGCACCCAAAACGGCCACTGTGCTCTTGCAGGAAAACATGAGATTTCCCAGCTTCTCCGGGACCCTTGCGGGGTATGAGCTGCTTTTCAAAGCTGTTTTTTGTGTTTTTGCACCCATGGGAGAAAGATACAGGGTCTCTGTGTTTTTTCTTGTGAAAAATGCAGCTTAGGCAAGATGAACTGGGCTGGGAAACAACCAGATGAGAGTGTCAGGCAGCCTCTCTCCTCCCATCCTATCTCTGCCCAGACTTAGAGCCTGCTCAGGCTTTTTTTTTTATTGAGTAGAGCACTAAACCAAGGTCTGCGATAGTTTTGTTTTTGTTTTTTTAAAGGAATTTAACTATACATTACAGACAACGAGGAAAGATGGACAGTGCCAAAGCTTACACACTGCTCAATACTTTTCTCTTAATGGGCAAAACATGCCTTAGCTGACCCAAGATCATTTTGACTGAAACTCAAGATATACTGTTAGCTTTTCTGTCTCCCCAATTTGTCTCTCCTCTCCTGTTTTCTCCATCAGTAAAAGCCATGAGCTATTTCAAAAGTCCTGGCACCTCTGTTAAATTGCGAACAACATGGAAATGATTAACTTCTGAGCCACTAAACTGGAAACACTCTCGTGTACACATACCCTAGGAACGAAACAGGTCATATGCTGGCCAAATTCTTTTGACTGTGTGTCAGGGTGGGGGGTGGGGATGAGACCGTGTCAATTTAAAATTATAAAGGGTGCAATTGGAATATTTAGCTTTTGTGCCATAGCTCCTTTTGTGCTCATGCCTTGATTCTTATCCTCCACCACCACCACCACCCCTTAGTAAACAACCTCAAGTGACTTTGTTAAATATTAAGAAGCCCTGCTATCTATTAATGTTATCAAGCACGAGAAACATGTCTGATGGATTTATTCTGCTGTAAAGGAACCATGTCTCTCCTGGGATTGTACTCCAGCTGTTTAAACTATAATTCCATCACTGGAAGGAGTGGTTGAGGTTGACCTCTACGTAATGTACTCATTGCTGCTCAGCCTGTAAATTGTAAATGAAACCTTTTGTAATAATGTTAAAATATGCATGCAGTGGAATGAAAGCAGCAGAGGTCAGCAGCACAGTCTCTCCGTGGGGTCGCTGTATGCTCAGAGCAGCTGTCGGATGCTCAGCAACAATATATCTATCTATATCTAGGGGTTGATTATTGGATTGGGTATGCTGGGCTTGATGGATCTAATGCTCTGACTAGATGGATCTTAATGTTGAGAAGCCTTCCCTTCTAGTGCTGAGGGTTTCTTTTTGCTTCATTCTCTTGATATGAACTAAGATGCTTAATTTCACCTTCTGTGGGGATGGTATCTCCATACTTCTCGACACAGAATCATTTAAACTTTATTGTGTACTTTATGCCTTCAGTCTCCCTGTACCAATTTGTCTGCAATTCCATCCACATTGTGGCCTGGTTCAGACACCATGAGAAACCACGGTTTCCATGGTGAGCCCTGGACTTTACCACTCCCCCTTTATCTCCTCATTTATACTCACAAGGAGGAGATTGGATGCTTTCACGTCTGATTCTAAAGAGCCATGTGATTTGAAAGAAACATTCACGTTTTCTGTGATGTCAATACTCAGGGAACTGTGGTTTGTTTAAGCGGTGGTTTACAAGCAAGCCAGGATCTAAAACCATGGCCACAGTTTGAATGTTATGGGGAACTCTGTTTAGCTTAAAGTCAGATGCAGACATTTCCACTCTCATCTTTTGCTGTATGAAAAAGTGGAAGAGGGTATGGGCAAGTGCACAGCCTGTGGCTCAGCCTGTCTCATTCACTTAGGCCCCATCTGCTCTATACATTTAAAGCACTGTGATACTGCATGAAACAGTGCTGGCCTTCCCTGTAGTTTGTTAATGGTGCTAAGAGTTGTTGAGGGATCCCATCCACATCATAGAGCTACAATTCCCTGAGTTCCCTGCAAAGAAGGATTGATTGTTCAACCATTCTGGGAACTGTAGTGGCACAGGGCTTTCTGTTAGGATTCTTGCTCCGTGTTTGCAGTCATGAGATTGTTGTCTATCACATGACGGCGTGTGTTTTCATTCCACAGTGTGGGAAGTGATGGAGACAGGATGTTTTGATATTACTGTGTTCTGTGAAGTTGGACTATTGTCCTTTGTCTTTTCTCTCTTTGCTGTCTGGTGAGAAAGAGGAAGGAGCTAAGTCAGAATGCTCCGAGTGTATTATATGTAAATAAAATAGATTAGCCAAAATGCTGTGCTACTGAGTTCTGTTACGCAAACTGTGAACACTCTGTGGATCCTTAAGCGTGCTAATGCCTTTTGGTATCAGTCGCTGTGATGTTCGGGCTGGAGAAAGCTTTTGAAGCTCCAGACCTACCGACCAGGAGGGAGAGAACATGCCAGTCGGGCAAGTGTCTCTACCAGGGTCCTGCACGCAAGTAGGATGATCCTAACACTTTCCTTCTTCAGCTTGCCTGGGCTGGCTCTTGCTTGCTTGCCAGCCTGTCGGTCTGTCTGGGCTGGCCAGCCAGCCGCCTGCTGTTATCTCAACATGCTGTTGGTTCATGTGGCCACCTATTGGTGGCCACATGAACAACAGTGTGATGACATCCTTATCATTTTAATTATTTTAATCTATACTGTACCTGCATCCTCTCTCAGGATGTGTGTGTTTCCTCTTTTTGACAATGCATAAGTGCCCCCCCCTTCTGTTTCCTGCCAACTAGTTAATCCCAGCCCCTTTTTAGTGTTCTTGTTTCCACTTGTGGTAACACAATATCTCTGCAAGGAAAGAATACTGACTATCTCACACTTGCAGCCCACATCTGCAAAGATTTTAAACTACATGCCCAGCTCCATCATCAACCACAAATTACTTTCTTTACTAATCAGAGTTGTCCCATGGAATTCAGCAGGCTTGCTGACAGGAGCGGGATTTACTTATGGGTAAGGTATCCAATACTGGTGCTATGCAAGGAGTATAAATGCTACTAGATAGAACATAATCTTCAGGGAACTTGAAGTAGGTTAATGCCATGACTGGCTCATTCCATGGACCATTTAACCAGAGTACCTGAAATTGTGCAGCCATCACTGAACTGCCAGGGACACAAAGTAATCACAGCTGCAATTATGAACATTTACACTTGAATTCTGTTACCTTTGCTACCGATACGGGTCTTGAATTAAGTAGTTCAGAAAGCCAAGGACATCTCATGAACAAGCTGGCAGCTTTTTTTTCAATAGTGTAATCACTTCACTTAGAGTTTACAGGGAAACTTACAAAACCTCTTCATTTCTCACAATCAATGTGCATGAAGACAAAAGTCACTTTGCTGTCCATCCCAATTCATGTGATACATGGATTTTCCAGAAAGCTACAGCACCAGCATCAGAAGCCACTAGTTTCTTACCTGCCTCTTTTCATAACAACAAAATATTTCTTTAATAGTCTTTCTCCCTTCTTTCTATTTCTCTATTCATAAAATCATAGAACTGTAGGGCTGGAAGGGAGCCAAACGGTCATCTAGTCCAACGCCTTGCAATGCAGGAATCACAGCTATTCAGCTTCAGTCGTTCCATGTTATTGTCCCTGGTATCAGAAATTCATTTCTGTGCTACCTTTTTGCTTCAGTTAATTAAATAAAAAATATTTAAACCCTTTCTTTTTATATTTATTTCTTTGAAAACAAAAAGCTCCTGTACTTTCACTCTCCTTCGCTTATTTTACTATTATTACTTAATTAATTAAATTTCTATACTACCCTTCGTCCAAGGATCACAGCATGGTATACAATATAAAAACACAAAAATGTATACCATAATATCCAACAAAAACAATACCCCCCCCATCGTTAAGGATCTGTCTACTGATCAAGTGTACAGGTATCAGAGCACACAGGCCATAAGAACAGCAAAACTTCCCAAGGATCTGGACCTTCTTGAAATTAATCCAGTTACAGGTAGGTAGCCGTGTTGGTCTGACATAGTCGAAACAAAATTTAAAAAAATTCCAGTAGCACTCTAAGGTGCTACTGGAAGAAATTAATCCAGTGATCCATTCAAGGTGGTTAACAGCAGGCTTTATCTCATATGGGTTTCAAAACATGTCCTTAAAGGCAAAACCCTCAGCAACTTAAGATTGATAGTAGAATACAGTACATTGTTTGCATGTACTACCCCTGCTGGTTCAACATCAAAGTAGAACATCCTTGGGTGGAAGGCCCACATGACTTGTTTCAGCTGTGGCGAGCTGGGTTCCAAAGGAAGGCTGTGGTGGATGCTGTTTTGTCAATCATCCAGCACTCAGCATGGTATGCATTCAGCAAAATGATAACCCAGACACCCCTGTGCTCAGACGACAATGAGGAGAAGAGAGTTTGTGTCCAAAACATCATTGACTTGAGGGGCAGAGATGACGACGCACTGGGAGATCTTTCTGTATGTCTGAGGAAGACACATTCCACCCCGTTGGTGCTGATAGACTGGTCTGATGACGATGATGATGATCAGGCATCCCCAAACTTGGCCCTCCTGGTGTTTTGAGACTACAGTTCCCATCATCCCTGACCACTGGTCCTGTTAGCTAGGGGTGATGGGAGTTGTAGTCCTAAAACATCTGGAGTGCCGAATTTGGGGGTGCATGATGATGATATATTGTTTATACCCTGCCCATCTGGCTTGGTTTACCTAGCCACTCTGGGCAGCTTCCAGCAAAATAATAAAAAATAATAAAATGTCAGACTTTAAAAACTTCCCTCAACAGGGGTATATGGACCTCTTTTGACATGTAAACTTATTACAGCCGAGGTAAAGAAGTTAATTGAGGAGCCCATGCAAGTTTCATAGTGGCCCTGTCATTCTCAGTCTATATATAGAAGGATGTGTGAAACACATCACAGAGGTAGCAGGCAGAGTATATATATATATGAGAAATCTGAGGGCTACACCTGAGGCCAAGAAGCAAGTGGGCAGCTGGTGTCCCATGAGCGACAATAAGGTATGGCTTAAAAAACAAACCTTTCTGCACCAATTTCCTTAAATGTATATTTAAAAAAATGGTTTTACTCAGAGTAGACCCACTAAAATTAATGGGCCTAACTTAGTCATGGCCATCAATTTCAATGAGTCTACTCTGAGTAGAACTAGTGTTGGCTGCAACTTTTTTGTCATTTTGTGTATATTATCTCGTTCCTCCCGGCCTGTATATTTTTATTGCTTTATTTCATTGTTCCCTGCTCTGGGATCAAAATGTTCAACAACAACAACAACAAACAACAGCAATATACACTTTGGCTACTTTGAAAGCTAGCTACTAGTGCAGCAAAATCCCTGTACCTCACCCATGAGGATTTCACCAATATTTTCTCTTCACTTTGATCATTTTAAAGTTCTTTTCTTATTAACTGAAGGGAAATGAGGAAGGGTGCAGAAGACCAGTTGCATCCAATTTTAATCCTACAAAAAGTAGACCTGTTGAAGTTAATGGGCATGGTTAACTTCGGCTCATTAATTTCAGTAGGTCTACTCTCAGGGTGGCGCTGTGGGTTAAACCACAGAGCCTATCAGAAGGTCGGTGGTTCGAATCCCCGCGACGGGGTGAGCTCCTGTTGTTCGGTCCCTGCTCCTGCCAACCTAGCAGTTCGAAAGCACATCAAAGTGCAAGCAGATAAATGGGTACCGATACAGCAGAAAGGTAAACGGTGTTTCCGTGTGCTGCTCTGGTTCGCCAGAAGTGGCTTTGTCATGCTGGCCACATGACCTGGAAGCTGTACGTCGGCTCCCTCGGCGAATAATGCAAGATGAGCGTCGCAACCCCAGAGTCGTTCACGGCTGGACCTAATGGTCAGGGGTCCCTTTACCTTTACTCTCAGCATAACTTTCCTGAATACAATCCTTTATTCCTTTTGGTGCAGTAAAGAGAATGAAGAAAGAAGAGTTTTGACCAGACATATATATACTAAATTATATTCCGGGAGAGGAAGCATGAATATTCAAACAGACTTCCTTCCTTCCTTCCTTCCTTCCTTCCTTCCTTCCTTCCTTCCTTCCTTCCTTCCTTCCTTTTCCTTGAAGAAAAAGAAAGTGCCATTGTGTACCAAGAGGCCTTCTGCAGTCCCATGGTTGTAGGCATGAATGATACCTTGGCACCTGAGATTTGAAACCACACCTGTCTTCCCTCAGACATGCTAACACCAAAAATATGAATATAAGCATAAAAGAGATTCTCATAGGAGGGGCATGTGAATGGGTGTAAGGATAAGGAAACATCTTTCCTCCCCCCCCCCCCGGCCTCCCCACACCTCCAGTCATTAAGACTGGAGGAAAATGCTTATAGTAATTAGGTAAGATTGATTTACAGGCCGAACACCACACACAATTTGTGTAGTCTGGGGTCAGGCGGGCAGCTGCAGAAACCGCTCAGCTAATTATGAGAATTCACTGTTCGTTAATAGAATCTCTCTCCACAAACAGCAGCTGTGTGTTTGCTCACGCAGATTATTAATTCTGGCCTTGCCTCAGCTGCAAGTTTCTGCTGTGTCGAAAGGAGTCCTCTGATAGAAGTGTCAGTTATCACCCATGCAATGCCAAGGGAAAATATCTTCTAATCACAGGTGTATAAAGAATATATATATATATATATATATATATATATATATATATATATATATATATATATATATATATATTGCATATACCTCTCTTTCAGCTTCTCACTCCCAAACAATTAAATGCCAATTTTGGAACTCATTAATCTGTAGGCAACCTAGCGAGATCTAATTTATACCTGTCAGGAGCAATAGGCAGCAGCTAATAGGAAAGTAATTGCAATATAAGTCTGTTTTCCCACTTGGTAGCATGCTTGCTTTTAATGATAACCCTTTGATAGTGTAGCATCACTACATTACTGGAGATCATCAGATACGTAAGGAGATAACATGCTCTGTTCAATAAACTATCTGCATAATACCTATCGATTAATAGCTGTAGTGTTGCATTTTACAATACTGTACTGGGAAATACTGTACATGGTCATTGGTGTGTTTGTGTGTATCCAATTTTCTAATGTAATTTTTGTTCCTGTAAGATGGAACTCTGTGAATCTAACTTCTTTCTCACAACATAGAACTCATGGCTATCCAATGAAGTCAAATGTTGAAAGATTCAGGCAGATAAAAGAAAATACAGTGAATAGTTAAACAATGGAACTTACTCCCACAGGAGGCAGGGATAGCGAGCAACTTAGATTGTATTATTATTATTATTATTATTATTATTATTATTATTATTATTAATGGCTTTTTTAAAGCTGGAACTCACCAGAACTCAGCTCTGTGGCACCATTATAAGATAACAAGGGTGGCATTCATGGTGAGTTCCGGCACCTCTTTTTCTAGAAAAATAGCACTGATTATTTTTGCTGTTACTAATTTGTTTATACCACATCTTTTTCCCTGACCAGAACTGAAGGCGGCTTACAGATAAAACCAGATCAAAACATGGGGGGGGGGGGTAATAATAAATAATAAATAATTTATTATTACTCTTGAAATATTATTAAATACAATTAGGAAAAGCGAGGAAATTAAAGGAATTGTGGTTGGCAATAAAAGATATAAAGTAAAGGCCTTTGCCCACGATATTATAATAACATCAGAAGACCCAATTATAAGCATTCCCAGCGCCATCCGGTTGATAGAAGAATACGGGGAATTGGCGGGCTTGAAAATAAATTATAACAAGACAAAACTGTTAGTTAAAAATCTCGAGGAAAATGAAGAAAAATTGTTGCAAGAGACCACAAAACTTAAAACCAGCAAAAAAATGAAATATCTAGGAATTGAGATGACAACCAAAGCAATTGATTTGATTCAGGATAATTATTCGGAAGCTTGGAAACAAATCAGGAAGAAATTTGACGTTTGGAGGAAATCAAAATTATCATTTATGGGTAGAATCTCAGCCATTAAGATGTGCGTGGTTCCTAAGATGAATTTCCTTTTCCAAAACCTTACATTGTTGGGGATGGAGAAATATTTTAGGGATTGGAAAAGAGATATTGCGGAGTTCATATGGAACGGGAAAAAACCCCGGATAAAATATAAGATCCTGATAGATCATAAGGACAGAGGGGGATATGGCCTCCCAGACTTGGAAATTTTTCACGACTCAGCGGCATTAGTTTGGATTAAAGAATGGGTAGTCTTAAAAAAATCGGATGTATTAGATCTAGAAGGTGATGGGCTAGGACATGGCTGGCATTATTACATGATGAAAGATAGGATAGATAAGAAGAACTTTTTCATGTTCCATATTATCAGAAAGTCATTATTTAAAGTTTGGATAAAATATAGGAGATTCTTTGAACCAAAAACGCCTTGGTGGCTCTCCCCAGCCGAATTATTGGCGGTGAGGAGACATAATATGAATAGTACCTGGCCTACTTATCGTATGCTCCTGGAAGAAAAGGAAGGAGCATGGAAACTAAAAGAATATAAAGAAATAAAATATTATTTAAATACGTGGTTAGACTATTTTCAAATTAATCAGAGATTACAATTGGATAAGAAAGTGGGATTTGAAAAGAGTAAGTCAAATTTGGAGGAAATTCTAATTGATAAGGAGGGCAATTATATTTCAAAACGCTACCAAATATTATTAAAATGGGAAACAGAAGAGGAGTTAACAAAAAATTATATGATCAAATGGAGCCAGGATCTGGGGAAAACAATCAGTATACAAAAATGGGAACAATTATGGAAAAGAGATTCGAGATTTACGCCAAATTATGACTTGATAGAGAATATATTTAAAATGCAAAACCAATGGCATTTAACGCCGGCCAAACTAGCTAAAATGTACCCAAATGCAAGTAATATCTGCTGGAGATGCCGTAAAGGAGTAGGGACATATGTTCATGTCTGGTGGAGCTGTGATCTTATTAAAGATTTCTGGGAACTAGTTTATAAAGAGTTAAAGAAAATTGTGAAATATTCTTTCAAGAAACAACCAGAAATCTTTTTACTAGGAATGTTAGGAGAGGACATAAAACCAAATGACAGATGTGTAGTGAGCTACGCAACGGCCTCAGCAAGACTCTTAGTGGCAAGAGTATGGAAATCACAAGAAATTCCTAAGAAGGAGGATTGGTTACAAAAATTAATATCATATCATAACTTAGCAAGAAAATACGAATTATTGAAAGAAACAAATCTGGAGGACAATGTAAGGAAATGGGAACCACTTACCAATTATCTTAGCACATATGTAGACAATCCGTCTCTCCTTTCTGATGCAGCAGGACCCTAGAAATAAGAAGAAAGATAATTAATTATATGGATGTTATATTTTTATTTTCAGTGTAAATGTAGACAACCCTTATTTCCTCTCCGAGATAGTAAGACTCAAGGAATAAGAAGATAGGAAATTAATTATTTGGTTATTAATCGTATTGTAATATTCCGTATCACTATTTTTATTTTGGATTTATTTTAAAACTGTGTAAAATTGTAAAATTGTGTGTGTGATTGAAAATATTTATAACATAGATAAGTCTAATCTAGGTTGTGAAGGAATAGGGCTGGGGGTAGGGGTAGGGGGGGAAGGGGGGATTTTGGGGAAGGGGGGAGGGGGATTTTGTTTTGTATCTGTTTTGTTCAGTTGGGTTTTACTTTTAATTGTTGTACATGTATAAATCAATAATAAAATTTATTTTTATTCAAAAAAATAATAATAAAAAACATAGGGGGGAAAGTAATCAATAGAAAAACAATTAAACATATATCTCTCTCCATACAAACACACACATTAAAAGTCTATTAAAATCAAATAATTACAGTAAAAACCATCCCTTTCATTAAAAGTAGTCAGTTCCTAAAAGCCTGAGCTTCTCTAGGGAGGGAGTTCCAAAATCTGGGAGCAGGATTAGGCAAATTCATGAAGGAGAAGGCTATGAATGGCAACTAGCCATGAGGACTATGCTCTGCTGCCTCCACAGTAGAGGCACTAATTCTTCTGAATGCCAGTTGTTGGAGACTACAGGAGTGTGCTCATGTGCGCCGATCCTCCTTGCGGGTTCCCCACAGGCATCTATGCGGGTTCCCCACAATGTGGGTTCCCCACATTGGCCACTGTGAGAACTGGAAGTTGGACTAGGTGGGCCATTGGCCTGTTCCATCAGGCTCTTTTTATGTTCTCATGTTCACAAAAGGATTTCTCCCACAAACATCGTATGAAATACAGTCTGCTGCTCACATCGTTTGTGGCCTGTTTGGTGTCTTACCAACTGCTGTTTTGATGGCAGGTTTAGGTTCTTAATAAAACCCACAAAAAACCAGTGAGGCTTTTCTATACTTACCATTTATCATGGTACAGTTGCTATTCCTAATCTTTCACAAAAGTTGGTAGAATAAACATATTTTTAGTGCATTATCCCGGAATGTTAGCTCAATTATGATGGTGTCATGTGGCTGCATGCCCCTCCATAGATATATATACATATACATATACATATACATATACATATACATATATATATATATATATATATATATATATATATATATATATATATATGTATAATCCACCACCCTGCCCTGCAGAAACTATGACATTTTAAATAGAAGTGTGGAAAGGTCAATGGTCTTCTTGCTGGGATGCCAGCCAATTGAATCATAATTTATCTATCTATCTATTTATTTACTTCCATAATATCTATTCCACTTTTCTATAATGTAAGAAAAAAAACCCTCACTGTCTATCAAAAATGAACAATTTAACATTAAAACTAAATGGATAGTAAAATTTGACTGGTAGTGGTGATAATTTTTTAATTTATATCTGACTGGGTTGCCCCAGCCACTCTGGGCAGCTCCCAACAAAATATAAATAAAACAGAAAACAGAATAACTTCCCTGGACAGATGTCTCCTAAAAGTCAAATACAGTGGTACCTTGGGTTAATAACTTAATTCATTCTGGAGGTCCGTTCTTAGCCTGAAACTGTTCTTAACCTGAGGTACCACTTTAATAATTAGTAATAATTTGTTCCCCAGCCACTCTGGGCGGCTTCCAACAAAGATTAAAAATACATAAAAATGCCACACATTAAAAACTTCCCTGAACAGGGCTGCCTTCAGATGTCTTCTAAATGTCAGTTAGTTGTTTATCTCTTTGACATCTAATGGGAAGGCGTTTCATAGGGCGGGCGTCACTACCAAGAAGGCCCTCTGCCTGGTTCCCTGTAGCTTTGCTTCTCGCAGAGAGGGAACTGCCAGAAGGCCCTCAGCGCTGGACCTCAGTGTCCGGGCAGAACAATGGGGGTGGAGATGCTCCTTCAGGATACTGGGCCGAGGCTGTTTAGGGCTTTAAAGGTCAACACCAACACTTTGAATTGTGCTCAGAAATGCACTGGGAGCCAATGTAAGTCTTTCAGGACCGGTGTTATATGGTCTTGGCAGCCGCCCCCAGTCACCAGTCTAGCTGCCGAATTCTGGATTAGTTGTAGTTTCCAGGTCACCTTCAAAGGTAGCCCCACATAGAGTGCATTGTAGTAGTCCAAGCGGGAGATAACTAGAGCATGCACCACTCTGGCAAGGCAGTCCGTGGGCAGGTAGGGTCTCAGCCTGCGTACCAGATGGAGCTGGTAAACAGCTGCCCTGGACACAGAATTGACCTGTGCCTCCATGGACAGCTGTGAGTCCAAAATGACTCCCAGGCTGCGCACCTGGTCCTTCAGGGGTACAGTTGCCCCATTCAGGACCAGGGAGTCCCCCACACCCGCCCGCCCTCTGCCCCCCCAAAACAGTACTTCTGTCTTGTCACTTTAGCTAATGGGGCTTCCTGCTGCTGCCGCGCTGCCGCATGATTTCTGCTCTCATCCTGAAGCAAAGTTTTTAACCGAGGTACTATTTCTGGGTTAGCGGAGTCTGTAACATGAAGCGTCTGTAACCTGAAGTATCTGTAACCCAAGGTACCACTGTTGTTGTTTGTCTGTTTGACATGTGATGGGATGTCTTTCTTCCTCCCCCCCCAACCCGCACTCTCTTTCTCCTCCTACCCACCCAATCTGTGCTCCTTCTCCTTCTCCCCCCTCTCCCATGTGATTTATTTCAGTAGGTTTACTCTGAGTGGGACTAGCAACAGATACAATCTCTTGTAATTCTCCAATGGTGCCATTTCATAAGTCATTAGAATTCCTCTCTAAAGACTAGACCAGCTTTGGAAGATACAAGTGCCTTTTGTGATATCTCCTCCACCTTCACAATCCTCATCAGAGAACAAAACTAGGCTGCAACTTACTGTTGAGAGTATACTCTGTAGAAAACCCAAGTTTGATACCATCCACCATGTTAAACTCTCCACCGATATAAAGTTCACTGGGTATCAGGTCACATGAGCCCATTCTCAGCATTCAAACATTGGTTCTGAAGCTTAAGGCTGGAATACAAATGTAATGAACAAAATGTTTCTCTTCTTGCTCACAATAACAACTCTTCCCTGGAGGTGGAAAGGGAGATGGGAAGAAATTAAGACTAGGATGGCCATATGTCCTACTGTTCTCTGTTTGAAGAGTTGGCCACGCACAGTCTGTTGTGTGAAGAAGTCCTCTGTTTCAGTTTAAACATTAAAAACCATAGAAAGGCAATGTACAAAATATAATGGGCCCTATCCAATGTTAGTCTGAGTCAGAGTAGACCCATAGAAATGAATGGATATAACTTAGAGTAAAAAGTAAAGGTAAAGGACCCCTGGTAAAGGTCCAGTCGCAGACGACTCTGGGGTTGCGGCACTCATCTTACCTTACAGGCCGAGGGAGCCAGCGTTTGTCTGCAGACAGGTTTTCCAGGTCATGTGGCATGCATGACTAAACTGCTTCTGGTGCAATGGAACACCGAAACCAGAGCAGTGCACGGAAACGCCGTTTACCTTCCCTCCAGAGCGGTACCTATTTATCTACTTGCACTTTGACGTGCTTTTGAACTGCTAGGTTGGCAGGAGCTGGGACCGAGCAATGGGAGCTCACCCCGTCACAGGGATTCGAACCGCTGACCTTCTGATCGGCAAGCCCAAGAGGGTTTAGACCACAGCGCCACCCATGTCCATAACCATAAATTTTAGTAGGATCAATCTGAGTCAACCTTAGGTGGGGCAACCCAATAAAAACAGTAAAAAGAGAGAAGAAGCACAAAATAGAGTTGGTATCTAGATAGCAGGCTGAGCAGACACATGGGTCACCTGATCGCAGCTTTCCCCACTTGGGTGGGATGTATTGTATTTCTCTTTAAATTATAGCCCTCCCCCACAATCAGCATCCATACATAGCATATGCACATTTTTATGTAAATACATGTCCTAATAGTCCACTTCAGGAGACATCCCCTCCTTTTCGGTGATGCATTAATACTCGTCCTAATTAAGGCACATTGAGAGCCAATCACTTACTCTGTGATTTCAAGCACCCTTCCTCAGAAGTTCTAGGTAAATCAAGTAAATATGTGTAGAACGTATCTTCACTGGATTTATGTCGAACTTTAGAAGACAGTAATATTCCATAAGAAGAAGAGGAAGATGAGTGACCTTCCATCTCCATCCCTACTGTGGTCCTCAAGTGAAGTCCAGTTGACTTGGTCTCCTTGATTACCTTCAGCAGCACTGTTTACAAGACGGACCATTTCTTTAGTAACCCAATATGCAATTTTTATTTACTGTTGTTTATATATAACCAAACTTCCACTTTCTGCACAATGGGGAACATTCTAGCATTTTAATAATATTCCCAGATATAAATTATGTAGAGTGTGTGTGTGTGTTTTAAATTAAGTAAAGCAACACTTTGAAGTAATTACTGTGCACGAAACTACTGCATCAGTTGCACATTCGTTTTTCGCTCATGTCTGCAATTATCCACTCAGCCTGTAACCATTAATATTATTTTTCTTCCTAAAATGGAAGTATTTAAAGCCATTAGAAAATAATCCAAAGAATTCTATTTGCTGAATAAATTTTAATTTGCATGGCACCGGGATTTATTATTATTATTATTATTAATGGGAAATAAATTATTGCAGTCTTATGGAAGGCGACAAGTTAATAGCTTTATGAAAAGTAATGGAGAGAAAATGATCTTGAAAAGGTCAGGTATCCTGTCTCACAGTGTCTTTATGCACAATTAAAACAAGTCAAGAAAGTGGCTATATAATCAGGACCATGAATATGCATTATATCCTAATGAGTGTGAAGATAGGGATGGGTTAGGGTAGAGTCATGATGGGGTGGTGACATAAAAATGGTAATGTGTGATGTAGTATTTAACTACATGCTTCTGTTCTATATAAAAAATTAACTCTTGCTTGCCTAGGTTCAGTCATGCTGCCTGTCCAATAGTATATTAGGTAAGCTCTTCTGTTTCAGAGAATTGCCTGTGATGCTTTGATCAAGTGCAAAGCAAATATCACAACATAGTGTTCAGATAGTGAGGAGCTCACCTACTTACAAGCATATAAAGTATTTTATGCATATAAAGTAGCTGAAATAATCTGTTTTAGTATTTCAGCTTCTGTGTGTTTTAAAAGATGGTTGTGAATTTTTCTTGATACCATTGCTTTATCTTTTTTTAAACTGCTTTTACAATCAAGAAGTGTATAAATTTTAATAAATAAATTATTGATTGATTGATTTGATTTGATTTGATTTATGTACTACCCTATAGCCAGAGGTCTCAGGGCAGTTCACAGAACAATAATAAACATTGTATAGTGGAATTATACCAGTAGCTTCAAGCAATCAGTGCTGCATCAAGTCCAGAAAATTAACTAAGGCTGCAATCTTCCTTTCCTAGGAGCAATCCCCACTGAATTCAATAGGACTTAATTCTGAGTAGACATGGTTAGGATTGGATTTCCCTGAGCAGAAAACTATAGGATTGCACTCGAAAGCTGCACTCCTCCTAATCATAGTTGCTAAGGAGTAAGTCCCATTGAACTGAGTGGGACTTACTTCTGAGTAGGGATGGAAGAGAAATGTGATTCAGTTTGCATTTAAAGAGAAACTTAGTTGATTGACGCTGTCTGAAACAAGATATGAACCCCAACACAGCCACACTTCGAAATTCACACGTCTCGAATTTTTGGGATGCCATTTTCCAATCAGGTAGTTTATTTAAAAATGTATATGCTGGTGTGATGTGTGCATATAAATGCATAGATTGATGAAAACAACATACAACAGTACATTATATCTGGGGAAATTGCTTGCCAAAATGTGTATATTAGTCAAAACTACATACAAAAATACATTTGTTAGGAGACGTTTCCACTGGTCAATTTTCATGAGGATTATTTTTACTAAAATTTACTAAAATTTGCAAATTGTTCTGGAAATCTGGATAAATGAGAAACCAGAACTGAAATTGACATACGTGTTTTCATTCTTTGGTTCCTACAGAACATAGGAAAGTGCTCAATTTGCATTCATTTGTATGTTGCTGCTTTATTTCGACCCCATCCTTTAGGACTAAACACTCCTCATTGTGGCTGATAAGGCAAATGTCAAAAACAAAACGAAGTAATATATATGTCAGGCATATCCTTGAGTGGTCCTAGAGATAGCATCCTCAGTGGAATCAATTGTTGCTGAGACATTTCATTTGTTGTTTTGGGGGCCACTTTGCATATGCAGTTCTGTGTTGCTGATCCAAATTATTTCCATGGCTATGTATCTTGCACATAACTGTTTCCATCAAGTGGGAAACCCAACCTGAAGAAAGTATTCTGGTACATCGAAGACTAGCAGATTCATGGTAACATAAACCTTCATGGGCTTTAAACTTCCTGCCTTGGGAAACCCTTTCCACGCCAACCTATCTAATGTTGCAGAAATCTAAGGATGAAGGGACTTTCCAGGAAATATGAAGCAGTCTCCCAAGTTGGTATGTTACATATAAATGTGTGTTATGGGGAGGGTCTTTGTCAGTTCAGATCTGCTTTGCCCAAATGTCTAATACTTGTGTCTTTACCTTGTATGGCTACCTCTACTTCCGTGTCCTTGAGGAGCAAGTCTTCCAGAAGGGAAACGTTGAACTCCTCTCTGACACACACTGTGGGTTTTGAAATTAGTTGTGATTTCTCAGGAGGAAAAACCAAAAACCAATTGTCATTGTTGATAGGTGAAAGAAAATCTCAGTATCCAGCCATGGTTTGGAGAGGGGGTTGGGTGCAAAGAAAATGTAGGCTGCGTGGAGAAGGACACAATGCTTGAGAAAAATTGTAATGTGGTTTTAAAAACAATCAATACATTCGTTTCATCTTGAGTCATGTGTTGAATTGCAATCACTCCGGCCTAGACAGATATAGATCAGAAGGCAAAGATATTCAGTTAATGCTAGGGAGTGTCCCTGCAGGCTTGGGTTCTTAAGAAGAGTGGAGATTAAGTTCTCTGTGGGGTCAAGCTTGCAAAAGAACAATATCACCATCACCACCACCATTAATTAAATATTTTAAGTCACCTAATATTGATCGTCTCTTAACAACATACTGGAAAAAAATTAAAATATGAGTTGTAAAAAGAAACTATAGTAGTCTGTCTATACCAGGGTCCCCAAAATAAGGCCCGGGGGCCAGATGCGGCCCAATCACCTTCTAAATCCGGCCCGTGGACGGTCCAGGAATCAGCATGTTTTTACTGAGTAGAATGTGTCCTTTATTTAAAATGCATCTCTGGGTTATTTGTGGGGCCTGCCTGGTGTTTTTACGAGTAGAATGTGTCCTTTTACTTAAAATGCATCTCTGGGTTATTTGTGGGGCATAGGAATTTGTTCATTTCCCCCCCAAAAAAATATAGTCCGGCCCCCCACAAGTTCTGAGGGACAGTGGACCGGCCCCCTGCTGAAAAAGTTTGCTGACCCCTGTAATACTGTGGAATCTGAATTTCAATACAAGGTCACTATCCTATTAGCAGAAGCCATATATCCTAAATGGGTGATGCAGGGCATGCAGGAAGAAAATGAAGGCATGCAGTAATTAATTAATTGTTTCTACCCCGCTCATCTGACTGGTTTGCCCCAGCCACTCTGGGCGGCTCGTCTTTGCAGAAACCATAACAATGAATGTAAGGAGCCAATCTAGGTGTGACAAAGAGAGATCCTTAAAGGGAACTTTTACATTTTTGCAAATAGGATCTGGATTATGAAAATCAACCTTTGAAGCTGCTGTTTGCCCTGTTGAAAAAGCATACATCTATTTTTCCTGATTGGACAAGGAGCAATTATCATGGGGAAACTCTTCTTTCCCATGCCAGAATCCCAATATGGATCAGGCATGGCATACCTATACTATCTATGACTTATGACTTATCCCCTTTTTCGATGAAATCGTCACCCTCATTCATTTCTCCCTTACTCTAATGTAGCTGCACTTTTCAATTTCTTTTCATACCAAGAAAAAAAAACCTATGAAATGCACAATCCAGTCATGTCCTCTATGTGGATGGAAAGCTCTGTGATCCAGTGGAGGTTTCCAACAGAGGAACAAGGAGGGGGTCAATTTTTGCCTATTCACCCTGCTGCCCACAGTCCCCCTTGCATGCCCCAAAATATGTTGGAGGACCCCTTGGAATGCAGTGGAAAGCAATGTGGGAAACTGCAGTGTGTCAGCAAAATGGCTTCCTTCCTTGTTCCTCTGATCATCTCTGATCATCTCTGACCATCTCTGGATCAGAGAACACTCTGTCAGTGTAAGTTAAGTCCATGGATACAACCCAAAAGGCTATTCTGTTTAATGATTTGTGGAAACACAAGGACAATCTTGCCACTGGTATGGTGCAGTACAGTATTAATTCATCATTAACAGTAGGAAATTGCTGTTAACCTTTTCAATGTGGCAAAGCACCACCCTATCCTATGAAATAACTCACAGTTGAAAAGTAGACAGACACCTAGAGAAAGAAAAATCTACCGGTATGTACTTCTCTCAAAACAAAAACAAAACATTCTATAATTTTGAATTACTGGGGGTTTTTAACCTGGAAAAGTAATCATTTGAATAAAAATAAAATCTTCATTAAAAAAAGATGTCTGTCCAATAGAAACAAATCCTAAGCACTGAAAAATCAAGAAAGAGATGCATTAGTCATTTTACGGACAACAACAAAAGGCAGGACTCTACAATTTTCCAATGATCACTAGAAAAAGAGAAGCAAAACTACTGTACGGTGCACATGTAAATTAACAGAAAGCAGAACGTGTGTGCAAAGAAATATCCGCAGGACATTTAAAATCATCCGGACTTCGGGTATACTCATTAACCCATGGGAGCTAGCCATCTGGCATGTAGTATACGATGCCTTAACTGTTGTTGTTGTTGTTGTTGTTTCTGAATCAGGCTGTATCTGACAATACACTTGCCATTCAGTATGTAGTGCATTCATTAACGTCATGTCTGCTGCTGGATGAAAACAGAGAAGAAGAATATCTGGGGCAAGAAAAGAAGTCATCCTTAAAAATGTTATTAGAGTGTTGGTGACATTGACAGAAGACTACACAATAACCTCTTGCTCAAACTCACTTAAAGGGGGAGAGATTGTTCCCCCCTTTAAACAATGAAAACAATCACATTCCCATCACTTCTATCTATGTATGTGGTAGATTTGTTGGCAGTGAGTGTGTATACATTAAATCACAAAATCACTCCTGCACAAATGCACAGTTTAATTAAAATACTCCACTTGGGCCTGACTCAGTCTATAGTTTGACTGGAAACTCATTACGTGGTAAACATCATTAATAAAATTAATTTACAGAAATAATTCAAGCATTATTATTATTATTATTATTATTATTATTATTATTATTATTAAATTATGCTCCAAATAATAATAAAGCATTGCTTTACAATCATGTTGTGGCACATTTATATTTATGGGTTCTTTATGTCATATTGTTCAGCAAAATCATGTGGGCTTATATTTAGATTCATAAAATTGCATTCACAAAATAGAAATTGGACCACAACTTTAAAAGAATTTGCAAGAAAATGAAAATGTAGGAATGCATATTTGACTTTAACCAACTTACAACAGAATCACTGAAAATAATATTAATATTTTGATTGTTTGAAAGAGCCCTACAATTATACTTAGGCATTCCAAAGTGATCATAAATTAATGTTTTGTGTGTGTGTGTGTGTTTTACTCAGATGACGCCCATCTCTACCTCTCTTTCAAATCGGAACCAGTGAAAGCAGTGAAGGTCCTGGAGGCGTTTGGAGGATGGATGGTGGCTAACGGGTTGAGGTTGAATCCTGACAAGACAGAAGTACTGTTTTGGGGGGACAGAGGGCAGGCGGGTGTGGGGGACTCCCTGGTCCTGAATGGGGCAACTGTACCCCTGAAGGACCAGGTGCGCAGCCTGGGAGTCATTTTGGACTCACAGATGTCCATGGAGGCAGAGGTCAATTCTGTGTCCAGGGCAGCTGTCTATCAGCTCCATCTGGTACGCAGGCTGCAACCCTACCTGCCCACAGACTGCCTTGCCAGAGTGGTGCATGCTCTAGTTATCTCTCGCTTGGACTGCTGCAATGCGCTCTACGTGGGGCTACTTTTGAAGGTGACCTGGAAACAACAATTAATCCAGAATGCGGCAGCTAGACTGGTGACTGGGAGTGGCCGCCGAGACCATATAACACCGGTCCTGAAAGACCTACATTGGCTTCCAGTACATTTCCAAGCATAATTCAAAATGTTGGTGCTGACCTTTAAAACCCTAAATGGCCGCGGCCCAGTACACCTGAAGGAGTGTCTCCACCCCCGGACACTGAGGTCCAGCGCTGAGGGCCTTCTGGTGGTTCCCTCACTGCGAGAAGCCAAGTTACAGGGAACCAGGCAGAGGGCCTTCTCGGTAGTGGCGCCCGCCCTGTGGAACGCCCTCCCATCAGATGTCAAAGAAACAACTATATGACATTTAGAAGACATCTGAAGGCAACCCTGTTCAGGGAAGTTTTTAGTGACTGGTGTTTTAATATATTTTAAACCTTCTGTTGGAAGCTGCCCAGAGTGGCTGGGGAAACCCAGCCAGATGGGCGGGGTAGAAATAAATTATTATTATTATTATTATTATTATTATTATTATTATTATTATTATTATTATTTATTTACTCTGGATTGTCTTGGGGTTCCTTCTATTTGCTCAGGCATAAACAGAGATCTGTATGGAAATCATCCTGTAATTGTCCCCTTCTTGGCTAAACCCCCCAATATCTCTGAATGTAAACAATATCACTTTCCTGCCATAGAAAACATTTTAGACCAATAACCTTTAACTCTTAATTTGTTCTAGTGCTGCTAATACAATATTACCTGCAGCCCTTTAGAGGAAGCATTGTTAGGTAAAATAAATGGCTATGTGAAATCTGGATAATCTCAAAGTGGAGGATGTGTCAAAATATCAAGCAATTTTTCTAAGATTATCTGAGACCAAATCCACACTATACATTTAAAGCACACTTATGCCACTTTAACAGTCATGGCTTCTCCCAAAGAATCATGGGAGCTATAATTTGTTGATGGTGCTGAGAGCTGTTAGGAGGCCCACATTGCTGACCTGGCACATTATATAGCTGTAAACTGCCATCCTTTCCCCTTACACAGGGGATGAATATGAGTAATGGGTTTTAGTGGCCCACCCATGGTCCAGTAAGTCCAGTGCATAGTCTTTAACCTTACAGAGTGGCTTTGGGATTGTTCCAGGGCCAGATTAATAACTTTAGAGGCCCTGAAAAAGATGGCGGTGCCCCCCACATAACTAATTCAAAATAAAAACAATACTAAACTGTAAAATAAAATTTTAAAATATAAAAACCACACAGATTTATTGTAACACATGATAGCATCTGATTTCCTCACACTATTTTGTTCTATATTAGTAGGACACCCCCTGGTTTAGGTGAAGACATAGGTACTGGCTCCAGGGGGCTGAGGCGCTTTGGGGCCCTTCGATCTTTCTTTCTTTTTTAGGGGACCGGGACCCCCCATTGTTGAGGCCAAACACGGAGCAATATCAGGATGTCACATGTCATCAGGATATTGCATGAGTGACACCAAGGCGTCACATCAGACCCCCTCAATGTTCTTCAGAAGATGGCACCTCTGGGTGAGGATCAGTAAATAGTAAGAGAACAGGAAAACGAGAGAAAAGTGGAATATAAGGATGTCTAACAAAGTTCTGGTTTTTCCCATGATCACAGCTTTGACTCTCTTTTCAAAATACTGAATGCCAGATTCTTACAAAGATAATTTTATCTGCTTTACTGATCCCTTAATTATGTGCTTAATCTGCCTTTTGGGTAATCCTGCACTGGATTGTTCAATGCCCTTCTGTACCAGACAAGGGCCATTGAGCTTTATGTGCAGTTTCAAATTTTCAACCTGACCCATGTCTCTGTCATTCTTGGCAAGGGCTCTCAATTCCCACTGTAACTTAGTTGTTGCAGTCCATTGTTGCTCTGGTATATGGTGATTGATTTCTACCTAGGGTATAAAATCTAAATTGTTTTATTCATACAGAATTCTCCCAGCAACTGTGTCACAACTTCTGGTGTATTGTCTGACGGAGGAACCTGTACACCTTCCTTACAGAAAGGAATTTTATTTATGTATGTATTTATTTAATTCATTTATTATTTAAAGGTAAAGGGGCCCCTGACCATCAGGTCCAGTTGTGTCCGACTCTGGGGTTGCGGCGCTCATCTCGCATTATTGGCCGAGGGAGCCGGCGTTTGTCTGCAGACAGCTTCCGGGTCATGTGGCCAGCATGACAAAGCTGCCTCTGGCGAACCAGAGCAGCGCATGGAAACACTGTTTACCTTCCCGCCGGAGCGGTCCCTATTTATCTACTTGCACTTTGATGTGCTTTCGAACTGCTAGTTGGGCAGGAGCTGGGACCGAGCAACGGGAGCTCATCCCGTTGCAGGGATTCGAACCGCCGACCTTCTGATCAGCAAGCCCTAGACTCTGTGGTTTAACCCACAGCGCCACCTGGGTCCAAAGGTTCAGGAGTGGGCTATGTAATAGTAGAATACAACACATAAGTACATAACTAAATTACTGAATAACACCATGGGCAATAAAATTATTGTTGGCATCCCTCAGTCTCGAGTGACAATGGAGTGCACCTCTGGGGGTGAAGTCAAACCACTGCATTAGCAGCACCAAAGTGCTGGGGCACAAGCTTGGGCAGTGTGTACGGAGCTCCTGGGCTGCCCAGATGACAAGACCCTCCTCTCGGCCTCACTGACATGGTCCAAAGGAAAGAGGAACAATACGTTTGGCATCAGTATGGCTGAAAAGGGGTGTATAAGGTGCCATCCAACCACCTTAGGGACTTCACTCTGAATTTGCATAGGTTAACTCCTAGCCTTTTCTTCTCCAGTGTGGTGTAGTGGTTAAGAGCGGTAGACTCGTAATCTGGGGAACCGGGTTCGCGTCTCTGCTCCTCCACATGCAGCTGCGGTAGGTGACCTTGGGCTAGTCACACTTCTTTGAAGTCTCTCAGCCTCACTCACCTCATGGAGTGTTTGTTGTGGGGGAGGAAGGGAAAAGGAGATTGTTAGCCGCTTTGAGACTCCTTCAGGTAGTGATAAAGCGGGATATCAAATCCAAAACTCTTCTCTTCTCTTCTTCTTCCTGAAGATATCACACAAAGCAGTGGAGGTTTAGGAACAGAGTTTTCCTTCTTCTAGATTGACTACCTTGGTGCTAGGTGCACATCTAAAGGCAAGGAGTTCCAAAACCCAAAGTCCACCAAGGAGAAGGCTTTCTCACATGTTACAACCCCATGGACCTCCAAGGACAACACTATTACCAACAAGGGCTTTCTTGCTGATCTAATTCCCTGGCTGATCTAAAAAGGAGGAGGCAGCCTTTCAGATACTTGGGACCCCATACATTGAGGGTTTCCATTCCACAGAGCTTAATCTTGAATTAGGCTGGGAATCAGACAGGCAACCAGTGCAATTCTATCAGAAGTGATGTCATATGAGTTCTGCTGACCAAGCATGAACTTGATCCACATCTGTGTATCCCACCATAAAGCAGATCTACATTCCACCTCTTCTGTCTCCCCACCGTTGTCAGCTTCATCTACAACTTTCTCACATTTCCCTGTGGCAGGCCTAACTAGATGACTCCAGTTGTTCACAAGAAGACACGTTTGTACCAGCGACTCCTTCAGTGTTCAGGTGAATCAGTGAATACAGTGGTACTATTACTTCCCTAGATCTAGATGCTCTACTCCTATTGATGCAGCCCAGGAGTATAGCATCTAGATCTAGGGAAGTAATAGTACCACTATATTCTGCTCTGGTCAGACCTCACCTGGAGTACTGTGTCCAGTTCTGGGCACCACAGTTCAAGAAGGATACTGACAAGCTGGAACGTGTCCAGAAGAGGGCAACCAAAATGGTCAAAGGCCTGGAAACGATGCCTTATGAGGAACGGCTTAGGGAGCTGGGTATGTTTAGCCTGGAGAAGAGAAGGTTAAGGGGTGATATGATAGCCATGTTCAAATATATGAAAGGATGTCATATGGAGGAGGGAGAAAGATTGTTTTCTGCTGCTCCAGAGAAGCGGATACGGAGCAATGGATTCAAACTTCAAGAAAGAAGATTCCACCTAAACATTAGGAAGAACTTCCTGACAGTAAGAGCTGTTCGGCAGTGGAATTTGCTACCAAGGAGTGTGGTGGAGTCTCCTTCTTTGGAGGTCTTTAAGCAGAGGCTTGACAGGCATATGTCAAGAATGCTTTGGTGGTGTTTCCTGCTTGGCAGGGGGTTGGACTGGATGGCCCTTGTGGTCTCTTCCAACTCTATGATTCTATGAATCTTTGTAAATTATTTGGCTTAGTGAACAGCTTTTATATCTGCAGTCATATCTGAGGTTAATTGAGAGTTATGTGAAAGACTGCATGATTTGCAAAAACTTTACAAAAGGATCTTTACCATTATTACATCTTTGTCCGTTTCTTGGCCACTTAATTTTCTATCTGCAGAAAAATTACTGGAAAGCATAAACAGAAGACAAGAAGTAGAATGTCTTTGTTTTGCCCACCTTTTATAATACTTTTTGATCACCTAGGTTCTGACACTTGACTATAGAGAATCAGCACTCTCTGTATAATGATGCCAAAATGAGTACACCTGAGTCTTGTGGAGTTGTTGGCTCGACCAAAAGTATCACACGGTTTCACAGCTAGCTGCATCTAGATGCTGCCGCATACTATTATCCTACATCAATTGTTTCACGAGTATCTTTTGTTCAGAAGAACAATTGGGATCATGTCAACATTGACAAGATAATGCTTTCAATGTCCAACTCCCATAAACAACAATAGCTTTACTTAGCAGTTGGCAAATTTGTTTGGTTTGAAAAACTGGGGTTTTATTTCTCCAAATGTGTAGTTCTACAATCTCACTTTTTAAAACGCTTACATCTTTCATTCTATCAAAATTCCAGCTGCATTGTAAGTATTTCCAAGAGTGGATTTAAGATAACAGGGATTCAAATGTCATTTTTTTGAATTGGTCAAATACCAATTTTTGTTTGGCCTGCATAGTGGCGTGCAAATTTCTACTGAATCATCCAGCTATGAACATGCAGGTCTCTAATCCAGAATCTAACTTAGAAAGGTAACTGTCAGAAACAAAGGAAGCAAGCTCAGATCATAGGTGAGTGCATGGGCACCAGCCTCAAAGTATTTGCATGACTAATTCCAAGAAGAAGGCTGAGAGGGATCATGTCTATAGCTCAGTCAGGTGGGAGATAGAAACAAGTCAATGCTGTGCCCAGAAACAGTGGGGCAAGGTGATGGGCAAAACAAAGAAGCAATAAATAATGGAGAAAGGAATCTGAGGCAGACATCAAGTTGAAGAAATGATTCACAATAGGACAGCTCAGGGCATGGAGACAGTTGCAAGGAGACAGCATTAGTCCTAAGGCAGTTAAGTTGCTTTAAGAGGGATATGTTGACCAGCTAGCTAGCATCATCTCTGCATCCTCTTCCTGCTTTCTTTTGTAATGGCTGCTGGAATGGGGACCCAAGAATGGGGACCAAGCTGCCCTCCAGGTGTGGTAAAACTCCAGCTCCCATTGGGGTCAGCTCACTTGAGCAGTGATCAGGGATGAGGAGAGATGGAGTCTCAGAATGTCTGAAGGACAACAGGTTCCCCATCTCTGATCTAGCATGACCAAATGAGTTGCAGTTAAATAAAAAAATTCCTTCAGTAGCACCTTAAAGACCAACTAACTTTTTATTTTGGTATGAGCTTTCGTGTGCATGCACACTTCTTCAGATACACACGGTATGAGCTTCCGTGTGCATGCACACTTCTTCAGATACAGTTGTACCTCATTACAGATGCAGTGGGTGAGCTTAGAAAATAAGCCTGGATAGAATCCTATAATCATGGGTAAGCTGCAAAGGCTGATAAAATTTTCTTGCAACAGTGGGTAGCAGTGATGCTAGCTTTCTATGGGTTTGATGCCCTCGTGAACAGGGAAATAATTTTACACGAGATCCTTCCTTGTGCAACCAGGACAATTAAATGTGCATCAACAGTGGCAATGATAAATCTGCCTGGGTCCACCAAGGCGTTTAGCATGTCAAGTAGATGCACAAAGGAGGTTAAGAAAAATGTTTAATAGAAATCTCCTTTGTTTCCCTCAGGACCAAATATATCCTCTGGGATAGACCTGTGATTAATTAAACTTTTTCTCCCTGAATGCAGGGCAATCAAGAAATTCCTCTCTTTTATTCTAATCCACTGACACAGTTGGAAGGAACATAACAATTCACCTATGCATCTAGTCTCATTTTTATTCAACTCCTAGTCTCATATCAATTCTCAGCCCCGGGAGGTCACATGAACATGAGGAAATTATTTTGCACAGCATATATTGGAGAGCCTAGATATTCAATGGCCAATTGGGGCCACGGAAAGAATGAATATAAGAACAGCCCTGCCAACTTAGACCAAACACTTATCAAGCCCAGCAATCTGTTCCAACAGTGGCTAGCTAAACACCTGTCATGGGAAGCCCACAAAAAGGACACGAGGAGAAGGAATGAGTGGGATGAAGACAAGGGGTATCTTAACAAATTCTAAGATGTGTTTGCAACTTTTCCATCTGTGATCCTTAACTGGTTTTTTAAAGAATGAGAGATTCTACAATTCCAGTGATGAGGTGTTTTTCCCCTTAACCAAAATTCAATTGTTTGTAAGACATCTTTTTAAAAAAGCTCCCATTGCAAAGTTTACTTATTTGAGCACTAATCTAACCAACCTTTTACAGTTAAGGCAAAAATGCCCAGCTGTGCAAAAGGGGTCTCAGGTGCACTTTGGAATATATTTTATTGATTTGCCTCTTCTGTGTAGCTAACAAATATATTTCCAGTTTCCTTCAAAACAGCTTGATCAAATCAAGAAACCTTTTTTCTAAAGCCAAATAAGTGAAAACGGTAGAGTGCCTCAGCAATTGTTAATAAGGCAGGATTCACAAACAGATTTCTAAGTGAGGTTTGCAATGGAGCTCTAAAAGTGACAAATAACTTCTGAAAATGGCAGATATATGTAGAATCTGTCTGTCTTATCTGATTCTTTTTCTCTAATGCTGCAATTTAATTCTCTACTATCCAGGAAAAGAGTTCAGACCAAGTGCATAAAAATAAACACAGAGAGAAGATTTCAAGATTTAATATAGAAAGCAGGGGTGGCTTTCATAAATGATATTATTAAGGAAGTGGAATAGTCATGGGCCTGGATGGGAGACTGGATGGAAGGGAGACTTCTGGGAGGCCCATGTTACACTGGAATATAATATAAATTAGTATCTAAACATCAGAAGATGGCACATTTAGAAAGCGCAACCTGTGCTGATGTAGGCATCCATTTTCCCTAGGGAATGCTACCTGCCTTTTATGTGCATGCACATTTATTTATTTATTCATGCATCAAACACCCATTCTGCAAACCAAAGTCTGGGGCTCCAGGCCAAAGGACTACTCTTTTAATTTGCTTTACAGCAAAGATGAGAGTCATAGGCATAGTCAAATCCAGGGGATGTCTAAGAGCATATTTGATAACTAATCACTTCTTGGAACAAGTTGCCTGCTTCTTGAGATCTGTCCATGGTCCTGAAGATCCGCCCCTGACCATCCTTGCTTTCTAGATTCCTGTTCTGAGATTGAATGCTGCTTATTTCCTGCTTGTCCTCTCCTTATGTTCCAGTGCACAAGGGAGACATGTGCCCACCTGACACATCTATGGACTCCACCTCACCAGAACAAGAACAAGTCATCATTAATGTGCTTTTGGAAATGAACGGGGGGGGGGGGAATCTTAATACAATCTGCTGCCCTATAGCAAACAGACTGGAAGCAAATATCTCAAAAGGAGGTCCCATGTGAAGTCTCATATTGATTTTACATCATAACCTACACTGGGATGAAAGACAGTGTGAACAAAGTGGACCTCTCTTCCTGCATCTAAGGCCACATCCACAACAAACATTTAAAGCTCTTTAACAATCATGGCTTCCACCCAAGAAGCCGGAGAGCTGTAGTTTGTTAAGGATACTGAGAGTTGCTATGAGACCCGTGTTCCTCTCCCAAAGCTGTAATGTCCAGAATGGCTTAACAATCAGCCCCTCTTCCAAAGAACTCTGGGAATTGTAGCTCTGCGAGGGGAATGGGGGTCTCTTAACAACTCTCAGCACACTTAGCAAACTAAAGTTCCCAGGATTCTTTGGGGGAGCCATTACAGTTTAAAGTGTTATACTAAATAGTGTTTCATGGATGTGGACTAACTCTTTGCTGATTCAGAGCAGCCCTCTGCTCTTTCAGTTCCTCTGGTCCATCTTTACAGGCACGCATATATCCAAATGGCACACCAGGCCAGCCAAACCCAAGCAAAGTTGAACTCCAGTGGCAAGCCAAGAAAGTAAATCCCATTCTGCTCTGGTCAGACCTCACCTGGAGTACTGTGTCCAGTTCTGGGCACCACAGTTCAAGAAGGATGCTGACAAGGTGGAACGTGTCCAGAGGAGGGCAACCAAAATGGTCAAAGGCCTGGAAACGATGCCTTATGAGGTACGACTTAGGGAGCTGGGTATGTTTAGCCTGGAGAAGAGAAGGTTAAGGGGTGATATGATAGCCATGTTCAAATATATGAAAGGATGTCGTATGGAGGAGGGAGAAAGATTGTTTTCTGCTGCTCCAGAGAAGCGGACACAGAGCAATGGATTCAAACTTCAAGAAAGAAGATTCCACCTACGGTAAACATTAGGAAGAACTTCCTGACAGTAAGAGCTGTTCGGCAGTGGAATTTGCTGCCAAGGAGTGTGGTGGAGTCTCCTTCTTTGGAGGTCTTTAAGCAGAGGCTTGACAGGCATATGTCAGGAATGCTTTGATGGTGTTTCCTGCTTGGCAGGGGGTTGGACTGGATGGCCCTTGTGGTCTCTTCCAACTCTATGATTCTATGATTCTAGGAACAGATACTGAGAAATATTATCTTGCTCCTCCTATACTAGAAGCCAAGGAATCATCATGACCTCTCTGAAGAAAACTCAAGAGTTTGGGGGATCTGAGAGCACTCATCAGTTGGCTGCTTTGGGGGAGATTGCAGACAACACTTGTTATGGAAATTTTACAATTTCTATCACACTTGGAGGAATCTTTTTTCTTATCATTGTTGACTTAATATCATTATTCTTTTACCAAGAGAAGATCTATAACCCTATTGCAACATGGCTAGCCACAAACAATAGGGTAATATCTGAGGGGAAACTGTTTTCTGTTGGTGATTAAAAGCTAAAACGGCAGTCCTGTCTCCCTCTGGATTAAGTAAATTCTATTAGTTTTTCAGTTGTGTGCAGTAAATATGGATTTCAAGATGTGTTTGTCTGCATTCCTTAAAACATTTATGAACAGTGAACAGATGCATTTGTTTTAAGCATATTTTCGTATTTCAACACTTTTCCCCTTGGTTTTTAATATGGATACTGTTCATCACATATTGAATAAAGCAACTTTTACTTAACTTAATGCCTCAACCCAAATCACATTGTCTCCATAAATATTTCACAATTTGTGTACAGCAAATACCAAATTCACTTCTGCACTTACTGTAATAGACCAAAAAAAGGGGGGGGGACCTTGACCGTTTCACCCCTATCTGGTCTTGGGTTAGTCATGAAGAATGTATATTGAATGAACATGGGGTGGTGCTTAGTTGGTTTTGAAAATACTAGGTATTTTCTGGTGTTGTTTGAAGGAAATGTACAAGATTTGCCAAGTTATTGTTTAATCCAATGCCCACAAAATATCTCTGTTTCCAACCGTGAGTATGATCCAGCTATTTTGTGATCTTGGGTCAGTCACTCTCTCAGCCTAACCTACCCCACAGAGTTTTTGTCAGGGTGAAATGGAGAGTGGAAAGGGCTGTATGTCACCTTGAGCTCCTTGGAGGGAAGGTGGACTCTAAATGCAAATTTGAACCCTACCAGCTTCTATTTTATTTCAATTTGAGTTTCTATTATAAACAATGTGCTTTACTTTATTTAAATGTGATCCATTTTATTTCCTTCCTTGCTTAAAGCATTTTGGCCCTACTCTGCAGCCAAAGATGCTCCTAGAGCAATCTGCAGATTAGAATGAAAACATAGGGTTGCTGCCATCAGGTTTACAAATGGTCCTTGCAATCCTTTTGTCTCTGGAGATATTCAAGAGGGGCCATAGGAAGCATTGGATCTCCAAGGATGGAGAAAGAGGTTCTACCTCAGAGAGGTAGACCTGATGCCAGATACCCATTCCTCACCACCACAGAAACAACTGTGGCTTGTACCCTGTTGACACTGGAGGTCTGACATAAGTAGGGCTGATTGCCTTCCCAGTCCCCCAACATCACCCCAAACCAGCAAGGAAACTCTGCTAGTCGTTTTCCTCCCTGACATAGTGAATTTCCCCCCAATTGTTTTAAATGAGAGAGAACTTTTATAAGACCCAGAGTGTCTTATAAACAGTGCAAGTGTTGATCCAGCCCTATTTTTATCCCCTACTGGCAGGACCTGGTGGGACATTGTATGAGCTGGTTTTGCCGGCCTTCATTCTCCACACCTCATCCCCTGCCTTAAGATTGCATCTTAAAAGACAAAACGCAAAAGGAAATGCAAAGGGAGAGGGAGGAGGAAAGAAGTAATCACAAACATAAGCTCCAGAGTTATACTAGTGACCTGAAGGGGTGGAAACAGTTTGTGCAGCCTGGCAGAATGGTAACAGATGAGGAAGAAGAAGACCCACAAAGCAGCTGGTATCTCAGCAGACCAAATGGAATACCCCAGCTTCATTTCCATCATACTCAATACTGGCATTTTTAATGTTTTGTCATATTTGCTTCTCGGTTTCACTTTACCGGCATGGCTCATCAGTCCCTTGTTAGAATCCTGAAAATCCATGTGTTCTTCAAAGTATGTGAATGATCAGCATGGCTGTAAAAGGTAAAGGTAAAGGGACCCCTGACCATTAGGTCCAGTTGTGAACGACTCTGGGGTTGCAGTGCTCATCTCGCTTTACAGGCCGAGGGAGCCGGCGTACAGCTTCCGGGTCATGTGGCCAGCATGACTGAGCCGCTTCTGGCAAACCAGAGCAGTGCATGGAAACATCGTTTACCTTCCCGCCAGAGCGGTACCTATTTATCTACTTGCACTTCATGCTTTCGAACTGCTAGGTTGGCAGGAGCAGTGACAGAGCAATGGGAGCTCACCCCATCGCGGGGATTCGAACCGCTGACCTTCTGATCGGCAAGCCCTAGGCTCTGTGGTTTAACCCACAGCACCACCCGTGTCCCACCGTGTCACAGCATGGCTGTGAAGGCAGGTATATGTGAAATGAGATGATGAGAAAAATACTAAAGAAAAGTACACCAAATTCACTATGTTTTCTAACAAGTATGTTTTCTAAGCCCTTAGGCTGAGATTTTTCACTTTTATGGACACCCATTTCTCAATAAAAAGATTGCCAGATAAATGAAAAATAAACCTACCAGATGTAGTTTGATACGCATTGTGCTTGGTGCTAGCAAATATGACAAGGATCAGATGGGACATTGTGCAATAAGCATCAGTGCATCTTCTCAAAATTGATGGCCCATTAATCAGCTGTAAAGTAACATAAATTCACAGCAGTGTGAGATATAAACTATCTACATCTAAGAGATAAAATGCAGGGAGCAGCTGCATCAAAAACAATCATGGTTGTGTCTAGGTTATGGTACTGTCTGATTTTTAACTTGTTTTATAAGTTATTGTTTATTAATTAATTTTATAGGTATTGTTTATTAGATTTTATATTGTTTGCTGCCTTGAGCACCTTGGGATGGAAAGGTGACATATAAGCTTGCTCAAATAATTAACGACTAAAGAAATGTTGGGGGATCATTTACATGTATAAAGGTAAAATAGGGTTCCCAAAAATTATCCACGTTATATGTGGTGGGGGTGGTGAAATTGCAAGGGAGCGTTTTGCCAAATATTGTTGCACAGAGAGGTGAAGTTCCCCAAGAGTTCCCCCTCGCCCCCAGAAAAGTATCTCCTGAGACTTTTGACCCATATCATATTGAATGAAACCCCATGGTGCAAATTCTTATGAGTGGGTGAAGGAAGAAATGAGCTAAGAGAGGGTGTTGAAACAACATTAGATGATGCTAAAGCTGAAGCCACGGTTGCATCCAGAATTCATGGGTGGCAAAACCAAGGAGGCCTCTCTGCTGAACATTCATCCAGGAGAGAAGCTCAGGATTTTGTCGTGAAATCCTTTTCTAAGAAACTTCTGCTCAGCCCTAAGAAGAAGAAGAAGAAAGCCCTAAGAAGAAGAAAGCAGGAAGAGAGCCAGTGTGGTGTAGTGGTTAAGAGTGGTAGACTCGTAATATGGGGAGCCGGGTTCGCGTCTCCGCTCCTCCACATGCAGCTGCTGGGTGACCTTGGGCTAGTCACACTCCTCTGAAGTCTCTCAGCCCCACTCATCTCACAGAGTGTTTGTTGTGGGGGAGGAAGGGAAAGGAGAATGTTAGCCGCTTTGAGACTCCTTCAGGTAGTGATAAAGCGGGATATCAAATCCAAACTCCTCTTCTTCTTCTTCTTCTTCTTCTTCTTCTTCTTCTTCTTCTTCTTCTTCTTCTTCTTCTTCTTCTTCTTCTTCTTCTGGAAGTCATATCCTCCTTGGACTGATTTGTATGTGTGCTGGTGATTGCCTCTTGATTCCCCCACCCCAATGTGAGAAGAAAGATTGGGGGGGGAGATGGCAGCTGGAGGTGAATCATTATGTGTACACACATGCCATCTCCTATGTGCGGCTGACTTTGGTGAGGTCATAAGGGGTTCTGCCTAAACAGGCTCTCTGGGGTATGATAATGTACCTTTTTTAATAAATAAATAAAAATTGGCTGTGAAGTTAGACTTCTTATTAATAGACCAGATAGGAAGGATGGGGCTCTCATCATCCACTTTGGAGCTAATTATTCATTTGGATCTAAGAGGATTATGATACTGAAAGATAACCACAGGCAACGTATTTATAACGCTAGCAAACAGTGGCCAGGAACTTCGACTCCCGCATTTCAGCTTCGTTTATCTGATAGGAAAGTGTGTAGGGGCAGGGAGAGCTGCTTTGGTTGATTAGCAGTGTGTTGCATGGGACCATGTACACCCCACTAAGCAGATTATGTGTGTTTTCTTTTACAAATGAGCCCAACACTCTTTGCAAGCTGCAAGTTATGTTAATGGTCACAAATGCTGCTTCCTTCTTCTCCTCTGCGCACCCCCCCCCCCCTGGCCACCGCCGCTCCCAGTTTTAAACATTATTAGCTCTCTGGCAAGATCTCTGCTGCTGACTAAAAAACTTGGCACTATCAGGACTTGCTGAATAATTTAAGCTTCTTGCAGCCTGAGAAAAGAGAACACACACACACCTTTCTAGGAGACAGGCATGCTGCTCAAATATTTTGGAGAGAAGCACCTGACACACCACTGTATAGCCAGCCATGGCGACTGTCTCTCTTTATAGAGGCACAACTTCCTAGGCAAATGGGACACAATGCATAAAGATGTTGAACGTGCAATTAGACAGATCCCTCTCCTCTCCGACATCCCCAGAGGCACAGAGGCCTTGGGCTTTGCGGGCTCACATTTCAAGAGTGCCTTTGCATGTGGAAGGCTGATTGGAGCGCAAGTGCACAGGTTTCGTAATGATGCGATGAGCCAAGATGCTCGAGGTATTTGGTTTCTGTGAATTCCAATGAGAACAGGTGCCACAAAAGAACATTTATCGTGAGCTGGATGTGTTTAAAGGGAGAAATCCCTGGCGCACTCAGGAGTTACGACAGCAGCCCTGGTGTGTCCAAATTGTTGCTGAAACTGCATGCCCTCGAGAAAGAAATGTTTCTGAACTGCATTGAGCTACCAAATAAATGCCATTTTGTAGCACCTGGAGTCCTCCCCCCCACTCTACTTTTTTTTTTTGTGCTATTCCGGTTTTGTGATTGGTTTTCCAATGCGAACTGACCTGATTCACACCAGTGTTGCAGATTGGCACATAATTATCATTTGAATTTGTGCCTGCTGAATGACGTAATACCATTTCTATGCTCAAAAGGCATACCAAAATAATAATATTTCTTCATTACATTTGTACTCCACGTTTCCTCTCAAAGGAGAACAGGGCAGCAAATACATCAGTGAGAGCATAAGAAGAGCCGTTCCGGATCAAACCAAAGGCCCGTCTAATTCATCCAGCCTCCTGTTCTCACAGTGGCCCCCAAAGAAGGACTTGAGTGCAACAGCGTTACTCTCCCCGCTTGTGATTCGCAGCAACTGACACTCAGACGCCCACTGCCTCCAACAGTAAAGGGAGAACACAGAAACAATACAATTAAAACAAACAGAACAAAACCATTAAAAACATCATTAAGCACATTTTTCACAAATTATTTTAAGATAAAATATGCATAGTATTGGACTGTAAGTGCATTGTTTCTTTTATTTGTGTTTATGTTTTAAATATTGTTGTTGTTTTTACTGCATGGTGCTTTGTGCATAAGATGGCAGCAACTATTTTGATTAATAAATGAGTTTGACAGCTGATGGGGCGTAGCTTTTTACAAAAATAAAATAAAATGGTGTGTTTTACATGCCAGATCAGGGAAATAAAAGAGATTGACATTTGGATTTATTTATCGTTTGGACCTCTGAAAGCTGTATTTCTTCCAGTGCAAGAGTGGCACCACTTATCCGTTTGAGCATGACAGCCTCTAAAGCATGAGAACCATTTAATAAAGTAGGCTACTCTTTTGTTATAAATCATTCATTAGGGAAGAGATGCTTCAGGTTGAGTCGTGTTACTCGCTTTGATAAATCTCATAATGTTAAAAGTTTTAACAAGAGCACCGTATTTAAAAACACACACACACCAAGGTTAGCATCAACATTGCTGAGAAGTTGCTTTTGAATGCCCAAGATGATGACGTTGTCAGTCAACATTGATAAGTAACTAAAAACAAGTAAGCACTTCCTGTAACCTGGAACAGGATAAGACCAGAAGCATCCCAGCTGGTCACCACAAGAATCATGTGACAAAGCCAATACTAATGCCATGCAGTGGAGCCTAAACTATTAGGGTGCATGGGCCACAACCCCATAAACCTCAGCCAGCCCCCACCTGGCTGGCTGTCTTCTTGCTTACAACTGTGTATCAAGTTCCTCCTCCTTACATTTCCCAGAGGAGAGCCATGTGTTTTAAGTATACAGGGGGAAGTCATGTGTTTTAAGCATACGGTTTGTATGGAACCCTACCTGGAGATGCCATGGATTAAACCTGGTACCTTCCAAAGACCAAATGCTCTACCTCTGGGTTATGGGGTAGAGGTCCTTCTTTTTTCTCCCTCCCCAACATAGCTGCCAAGTACCCCGTTTTCCACGGGAAACCCCCGTTTTTACTTACCTTTTCCCGGTGGTCCCCCGTATCATTTCGTCTCCCGTTTTTCTCCGTTATTTTCTCCTGCCGGCGGCCATTTTTTTCCTGATTTGCCCTTCTATGGGCATAAAAAATGGCCGCCGCCAGCTTCAAAAGTCGCATCTACGCATGACCGGAAGTGCGTAGACGCGACTTCCGGTGTCGGCGGCGGCCATTTTTGGTGCCCATAGATGGGCGGGGCGACACCGGAAGTTGCGTCAACGCACTTCTGGTCATGCATAGAAGCTACATTTGAAGCCAGCGGCGGCCATTTTTGGTGCCCATAGAAGGGCAAAGCGACACCGGAACTTACGTCGACGCAACTTCCGGTGTCACACGGCTGACGGTCCCGGATTCTGCAGTCCGGGACTTGGAAGGTAAGCTCCCCAAAAGTTTTAGGGGATGGCCACACAAGAACTGGCTTTTTCTGTGGTGGTTCCCTGTCTGTGGAATGCTCGCCTGGTGCCATCATTCCATATCTTTAGGTTTCAGGCAAAAACACCGTAACCTCCAACTCCTTGAGTCTCTAAACCAGGACAGACACCTTCCCTTGGGGCCGGGGGGGGGGGGTGAGACCTTGGCACGGATTCATAAGAGATCACAGCACCCAAATTGGCCGCCCTGCTGTCGTGTGAGAAAACGGGATGTCCCGTTTTTCCTGTGGCACTTGAGGGATATGAAACATTTCTCTTTACCCAGGCCTTAAATGATGTATGATCTGCAAAATATCTGATTGGGGGGGGGATGCTATTATGGTTATTTTATTATTTTGCTTTCTAATTTTTATGGATTGCATTATGTTTTTATTATTATGGTCCATAAAATATGTTCTCAGTATTGTACACTGCTCTGGGAGCAGTATATACAGTAAATGATGATGATGATGATGATGTCGTATTTTGGTTCCTCTGCCAGACCACCAGCAAAGGAGCCCTTTCAGGGGCTGTTCCTCTGGGCTCTAGGACCCACTGGGCGAGAAATGTAGAATGCATGCATGAGACTGGCTTGGTCGGAAAGTTCTACAATATGTTGCTTTTAAATCTAAGATGCACATTTTCAAGAATTGTCAGTCTATTGATATATGTGACAATAGAGTCTTCTAAGAAGCATCTGTAGACTGATTATTAAGCTGGAAACTGAAGTCTATAAACTTTCCAGCTGGGGTTTATTGTAATATTTAGCATTAGACATTCTCTCTTTTTTAAGATCTGCCAATTTTAACAGTAGTTTAGCAACAGAAAAAAGGGAGGGTGCACCTAAAATATACTCTGGCAATTTTCCAGTGCAAATTGGTGACTAGATGCTTGATTTCTATTGATTCCAATTGCTACACCACCCTCCTTTTCCCCCCTTGTACCTCTTGCCTATGTTATTATTTAGTAGAGTAAGTAGCAGGATTTAATGTTTCTAAGAATTGGCAACAGATTGCACCAGCAGTACTTAAACAGCAGCACACTGTATTTATTTGTGTGCTGCGTGTTTCCCCAATGTATGTAATTCTATCTCCAAATTCAACATTTGTTGGCCATTAAATGGGGAATGATTCTGTTTAAGTCAAAACAGCAGTCAAAATACAAACAAGGCTGCATTATGGCGAGGATGTGAACTAAATAGTTGACACCAAATTTCTGGAAAATAACCAATGTTTTGTGTCAAATAATACACCCTACTTTGAAAGAGTGTAAATCACACCATTAATAATGGAGAAAATTCTCTGTAAGCACCTAGAGGGAAAATTCTCCTTATGCATTTGATCTCAGTGGCCTACCAATTTTTTTCCCTTATTATTTTCTCCCTCTTTATATGTTTTGCAAAATATTGCTGCACCGAAATGTTGCCTTAAGAAGAGTGGGCGGGTGGGGGAGGGGAGGAAGAAAAAGGTCCTGCTGAATTTCATTTGAGCTGAAGAATTGAGGCAGGTCCTTGGGAGAGCATTGTGGACCTGTCATCAGAGCCTTGCTGGATCGGTGGAAAAGCTCCAGCATCTCTGTTGCGAGAAGTGGCTTGCTGGGTGGTACAAAGCTGCCTTTCCAGCATTGTTATTTAGCAGGAGAGAGAGAGATGACATGGAATGCTCCCATAGCTGCCATGTCCCGGTTAGAAAAATACTGGATCAGCAGCACCGGCACCAGAAGTTGCTTCTACGCATGTCTGGACATGTGTAGAAGCGACTTCTGGTACCGCTCTGCCCATGTCTGGGCACCGGAAATCGGGCAGCACCGGCACTGGAAGTTGCTTCTACGCAGGTCTGGACCTTTATATGTCTTGCGTAGAAGCGACTTCCAGTGCCGGTGCTGCTGATCCAGTATTTTTCTAACCGGGACTTGGCAGCTATAGGAGAATAGGGCATAGCAAGATATATAAAGGCCTGGTTCCAGGGCCGTCTTAAGCATATCGGGCGCCCGGGCGCCGTGGTGCGAAGATTGCTCCAGCGCCCCCCTGCCCCATTTCCCAACGTGGCTGTCGCCGCTGCAGCAGGCGCAGCCGTGCAGTGCCCCCCTGGCAGCCTGGCGGCCTGGCGCCCTGCACCACCCAGCCTTGCCTTAGAGCCGGCCCTGCCTGGTCCTGTGCGTATTATTTGGAAATTAGCCCTGCTGAGTTCAAAGGAGCTTGGATTCATGTGGCTAGAGCTTGTATGTGGATCTGCCACAGTTGGACTGGTCTCCACAGCTACTATAATGCATCCCGCAGTCCTCAGTCCTTTGGCTACTGTTCCTCAACCACTGCTATGTGATAGCAGCTTTCATGGTTTAAACTTTGCCAAGCTGTGGGCTACAATTTCCCAGCAACAGCTATAGAGAGGCAGTTAGGAGATGATCTGTGTTTCCAATTAGTATATTACATCAGAAAATTTATATTCCTCAATGCAGAATTGTAAAAGGATCGTTTGGCGTGGACTGTCCGTCACTGCCATTTTAGAGGAGATGGAAAGCTGCATGTCTATAATTACTTAAACAACGTATAAATCCATCACTTGACATGATTTATGTTAATGCTGCCCTCGAGGAGTTTGCTTCTTACAGGAAACACAAAGAGACGTGATGATAAGCCGCTTACTCTACCTGAAGCCTTTACTGTTGTATTTATAGGCATCCAAATTACATTAAACTACAGATGGCTCTTGATCATAGATGATTTGTATAGTCAGCAAGCAATTCCATACATATTGGCTTTATTTATTAATTATGGGTTGGATCCAGGCTTGGACTAGACCCACTGAAGTCTATTGGACTTAAACTAAAGACTCTTAACCATGCGTGGAGTTCTGCTGGGTCACAGAGCATTCTGTTCTTGCAGTGGCCAACCAGGTGCCAATAGGAAGCCACAAGCAAGACATGAGTTCAACGGTACTCAGAGAAAATATGCTTAGGATAGAAGTGCTGAGATAAAATAGGTCAGCTTCCAGAGGGATAGTCATGTTCAGCTGTTGTAACAAAGCCAAGAGAGTCCTGTGGCACCTTAAAGACTAACAAATTTATTATGGCATAAGTGTTCTTATATTATAGTCTGTTTCATTAGATTGCACGGAGTGTTATCCTGAATTACATTTGTACATATAGAGGATTATTGAGGAGGAAATTGAAATGCAGGAAGTACAGACAGTGATAACTGCATTATTACTATGGCCATTTTACAAAAGATAGTTGACTTGATAGCAAAGATATGGCATTAGTAAGCCAATTGACATATATAATGTGATTTGAAACAAAGCAAAAACAAAAACAAAAAAAAAACATCCAACACCCTTTGTTCTGAATCAGTCCACAAGTAATAGCACGGAACCTCTTGATGAATTGCAATTCGGAGGTTTCAAGTTGTAGTAAAATAGACTATTTTCTTTTCTGTTTTAAGGAAAAAGAGCATGCAGGACAAAGTTTGTCCTCCTCTCCAAAACATACTGTGTCCTGTTTCTCCCCTCTCCAATATTGCTTTCTGGTGCCACCACTGAGGATCAGAGTCAAATCACTGCTCTCCATGAGTTCTTCAGAATGGTCCATGTGGGGGGGGGAATCACTTAGTTGGCACTCCCTATTTTTTACTCTTGTTGTTGCTGCCTTTCCATGTAGACTATTATGCACCGATTCCAGCCAATGGATGGATGTCATGGTGTAGAGGGTGTAGTGGGTCAATAACCCCACCCCCCTTGCCAACATTGCCACATTGATCCACTTTTTTTAAAAAAAGCTCTTTCTCCTTGTGTTTCTTACCTTTGCATTATTGGTTTCTGACCTCTCCATTTGACTGGAGATTTCTAGTAAGGTTCTTTTGGCAGTTTTTCTTTAAGTACATACTTCGATACATTTTCCTACCTGGCCAGCTTCTTCGCTCTCTTTTTTTGAGAACTTGGAGAGATTTTGTTTCTTTTTTGCTTTAGAGCAGATTCAATCCATTCCATGAAGTGTTTCCTTTCAGAAAGGGTCATTCACATTTAGAAATGTGGGAGGCTTTACCTGAATGAATATCAATGCAAAAGACTACAAAAGAGGAAAACAAAAGATTTCCAACCTATGTTTTTAAATTAAAGTGTAGCTGTCTCTCCCCCTTCCCTCCCTTCTTGTGTCTTCCTCCTTAATTACAGTGGTACCTCTACTTACGAATTTAATGTGTTCCGAATGCACATTTGTAAGTCGAAAAAAATGTAAGTCGAATCCCATAGGAATGCATTGGAACAAAAAATTAGTAAGTAGAAGCAACCCTATATAAAAATTCGTAAGTAGAAAAAATCCTATCTAAACTGCATCCAAGATGGCGGATGGAGCTCCATTCGTAAGTAGAAACATTCGTAAGTAGAGTTATTCGTAAGTAGAGGTACCACTGTATCTGTCTTGACACTCATGGATGGAGAACGTTAGTACCCTCTGCAGAACCCAGAAACCAAGCCCCTGAACAGATTGATACGCCAGCAGCAGAAAAAACCCACCTCTTGGCACAGTTTGCCAAGTGAGTGGGCAAGTCACCTTCTGTCGCTTCTGGCTTGCCCTCTCTTGCAGCTACATTTTGGATTCCTCTTGCAATTATTTCCTGTGTGTGTTTTGCCAATTAATCTCTTCCTAGAAACCAGTTACTGTACATTCTGGAATATGTGTCTCCCCCACCACCAAAGAATTAATGTAACTCAGAGAGAATTCACAAAGCTTCCTTTTGCAGGAGAAAGCTCAGCTACAGTGCATGCTTGTTGCATGTAGAACAATAAAATGATATCAGCAACAAAGGCTGGGAAAGGCTTCAGGGTGCCTGAAACCTAATGCAAAAAAATGGAGAGACATTGATTGTGCTAAAAACAATAAGCTGCTATAGATGGTGGGAATTGCTGCATGCCTTTGATTTAGGTAACACATATGCACCAGATTGTGACAGAATATACATGAAGCACACCCAAGAGCAGGCATCCCCAAACTTCGGCCCTCCAGATGTTTTGGACTACAATTTCCATCTTCCCCAACCACTGGTCTTGTTAGCTAGGGATCATGGGAGTTGTAGGCCAAAACATCTGAAGGGCCGCAGTTTGGGGATGCCTGCCAAGAGCATACCAGTTGTCACAACTAACGGAAGCCCTTAGACCATCATGTTAAAAGATTTTTAAGGTGGATGCAAGCAATGAGAAATTCTTGGAGACTTCTGCCTCTCCCAGGCAATGTTGCAGTGGTGCGGGAAATCATGAGCGGAGCTCCGAGACTTTCCCCCACCCCAGAACAAGAGACTTCATCTGCCAAAATGCTGCTACAGAAATTGAGGGACCATCCTTGTTCTGGCAAGCAAATGAGGAGATAACAAGGCTTCCAAGTTTTGCTACTTGTAGTGATTGATTAGCATACAGAAAGTTAGAGAATGAAGAAAGCAATCAAGCAGAATCCCAATTGTTTGATTGGGTTCCTACTTCACACTAGGAATTGAAATGGTAACATTTATTTGCAGGGTTGTTTGCATTTCATCTGGCTGAACACCTTTTGTTTTCAAGGTGAACCTAGAAGTAAGCACCACTGAATTTAATTTAATGGAACTCGCTTCAGGAAATTATTCATAGGATTATGGTCACACTTATCCTAATGCAGTGGATATTAGGCTAGGTACCAACACTCTTGGGAAGGAGGGGACAATTCACAGCTGCCTGCATTTTTGGACTATCCTTGAGGTGCCTGGCTGTGGACTCTCATTGGAGCTCATCACTCCGAAATTTACCAGCACCACACTGCCCCTTGGATAAATTCACTGAAAAGGTTGGCCACAATTTCTCTATGCGCTAATAGGGTGCAGAACTCCAGAGGCCACATTTGCATGCAGCTGTTGTATGGAGTCAGACACAGCTAATGCAGAGAATATGTAGCTGTTTCCCCAGCTCACATTTGAAAGGGCCAATAGAAACCATAAGATGTACTACAGCATAAGAAGTATGGTCCCTAACCATCCCCTCATTTCAAAATAATAGCACTCTTGGTCACTTGGTACATTTCACACCCCTGCTCTATTTAGACCTTGGAGAGAAGCCAGAACTCCTTTGTTCAAGTTCATAATTTAGCTGACTTGATGGAAATCTACACATCTGGAACAAGGAAAGCCATTCTTTCAAAGTGGACGCCAGCGTAGGACTTTGGCAACGAGAGTGAACTTGGAGGACAAATATCATTTGGAAAACGGCACAGTGTTCAAAACAAACACGGCCTCTAATCGGTTTGGGCTGCTTTTGAACCCGTGTGTGGTTATTTAAAATATATCTCTTCAGTTACTTTGAAAAATGGGAAATGTTTTCCTCCTGTTTGAATGCCACTGAAAGCCTTGAAGTAAACAGGTTTGTGGCTTTCCTCCCAGGATTAGGAAGAATTCCCTTCCCTTGAAAATATTAATAGCTTTGGGTGGTAATTGTTAAGTCAGCAGATTGGTGGCCTAGTAAGTTTCTAAACATTCATGGTACAAAGAACATGCAGTGCCTCAAAAGCATTGAAGTTTCTCTTGCCCCATTTTGTGGTTCACCTTGGGCTGACCCTGTTGACATCGACATTCAAATACATGTCAGGTTGCAAAGACAAGTAACCTGCATTGCATCAGTTTCAAAACAATGCGCACCCTCACCCTCACTGGGGTGTGAATTCCACTGAAAGCAGCACAGTGCAAGCAGAGAACATCCATGCTCAAATTTAAATCTGTGGTTCCTGATCCAACAATCAGTGCAGAAACTGCCTTTAATTGCACTGGGTGTGAAAATGTGGGCGAGAAGTAGTGATAAAGGGGGGGGGGCAAAAAAGTTCTTCACCGGATGTAACAAAAAAGAAGTTTGAGCAAAATACACAAGCCATTTATTTATTTATTTATTTATTTATTTATTGCATTTCTTCACTTATATGATTCCGACTGTAATTCTCTGGCAAGAGAATGCAGGCTTCCAAGCTCATTTCACCCCCTACCTATGCATGGCCAAGGGAAGTCTTCTCACATATTAACCCCCAACATAATACAAAGCTGCACAAGCTCCCAATATTTGTGTTTGGGTTTATTTCAAATTATTATTCTCAAACCAGTTTGCTAATTTAATATTGTTTTGCACATTGATTCAAAGCGGCGTGTGACCTTTTATAGTGTATTTGATGTCGTCTCCCAAGCCCCTATTAGGATTAATGGGCATTGTGCGGTTTGCTATAGAAAGGGATTGTACAGCACCGTGTTTTTGTTACATAAACTCTTGGAACGTGCATTGCTGCATTCATAGAGAGCCAATTGTATTTGCAAGAGGTATGAAATTAACAAGTATGGAATTAGCCACCATGTGAGTGGAATGTGTGAGTTATTTCAAAAATATTTGTTTAGTTGCCTTGGAAATAAATAGTCCAGAATTGATTTTTAAAGAGGCTTTGATAATACAGTATTTGTACTCTAGTAGCCTGAAAGACTGCTAAGTATAACATACCTTTGTTCCTAAAAGATTGTGCCTGATAGGCAAATGATAACCTTCTTTAAAAATTTTTTTTAAAAAGGTAAAATTTTAAATGAACGTTTAATAAATTCTAAGCACATCCCTTTTGTATGGAACTTCTTTTTCTTTCAAAAGCTCATTAGCTTTTAAAAAAAAATTTTTTCTCCTCCTAATTTTCATGTAACTAGCTGAACTATGAGTCAGTCCAAATGAGATTTCAAATAGGTCTCAATTTTCTATGCATGTAACTGCTCTTAATTGCAAAGAACAAGTGTAGACAGCCTCTGTCCAATTAAGACAAAAAGAGAAAAGCATAATTAAAAATAAATCATAACAATGAAAAGTTACATTTCCATTTTTTAAATAAAATTAGAGGGGGTTTCCTCCCTCCCCCCCTTCATTTTTTGAAGTTTCTGTAAGAAGAACTGGAACATCAACTGAAAGATGCATTGTTTCAGTTCCGCTGTGTTATTATGGGCTTGTTCACACCAGAGTTAGCTGTGTGTTTGCAGCTGTTTATGTTCTCATTTAATTTGCACAGTCCACATGGCAATATCCTCACCAGCACCACTATCAATCCTTTCCTCCTGTAAATTTAGGTTTACCCAACAAAGGAATAATCCAAAAAATCGGGGGAAATTGGGCTTCAAACTGCTCCACTCAGGGTTGCAGACCATTTGTTTTGGTGTTTTGGAGTGGGTGGGTCACTGTCATTTTCTGCTACTTTGTTTTCCATACCCATTACTTCTTCGGTGCTTTCTTTTCTGGCCATGCTCTTTACTATTTCTGGTGCACTCCTGAATAAGAATAATTAAAAAAAATGTTTTCTTTTGATCCCTCAGTTTTGCACAAAATCGGAAAATGGCACGAACAAACATTAAACATTTCTACTTCAGATATATTGCACAGCAATCTGAAAAAATGTGTGCTGGGAAATTAGAATTGCTTTCGTTTCTTTTCTCTCTCTCTCTCTCTCTCTCTCTCTCTCTCTCTCTCTCTCTCTCTCACACACACACACACACACACACACAATCCCTCTGATTTGCACAAAACCAGAAAACTTTGTAATCAAATGGCACCATATATATTGTTTAGATCCTTCAGATTGCACAAAAGCAGAACAGCACAAGCAAATTTCCAATTGCCTGCCTGTGCTTCCATGCACTTCCTTGGCAGGGATTTAAACAACAAAACAAAAACAAAAAGCAAGGCACACCAGCATCTACCTGCATGCATCCCCCTGTTGTTACTTAATCAGCATAAGAGAACAAACAAAATAGACAGCAGGGACAAACACCAAAAGGGTCGCTTGCTGAGATGAATGGGAAAGACCAAAGTTGTGCCTCATCTACAAGTTCAGATAAGGATGTGGACTACTCTGGTCTAATTTGACTGGGCAGAGAGTGGATTAACAGCTAAATCATGCCCAAATGTCGATATGACCATCAACTTTGGATATATACGATATTGACTGTATGATGGTGGCATTTTGCGTGTCAAGGCCCCAAGGCAGCCCCCCATAAGAAATAAGAAATAAATTCACACTGACACAGAATTTTGGTTTAAGGTTAATAGGCAAAATTTAGGCCACAACTTTATTGATACTGTGTTAAGAGAAAATAATAAAATGGTGTACAGTGGTGCCTCACTAGACGAATTTAATTCGTTCCACGGGTCTTTTCTTATAACGAAAAATTCATCTAGCGAATCCCATAGGAATGCATTGATTTTTGTTGGATTTTTTTTTGCCCATAGGAACGCATTAATTGAATTTCAATGCATTCCTATGGGAAACCACGATTCGCTAGACGAATTTTTCGTAAAACGGATTCGTCTAGCGAGGCAACCTCCGCTCGAAAAATCCTTTCGTTAAGCAGGGCATTCGTTAAGCAAGGCACCACTGTATAGATGGTATCTAACTCCGGTAAAATTAGCCAAGATTTATCATAAACAAGATAACAAATGTTGGAAATGTAAAAACCAAGAAGGAACCTTCTTCCACATGTGGTGGACGTGTCCCCAAATGAGAGACTTCTGGGGAAAGATTTATAATGAATTGAAAAAAGTGTTGAAAAACACATTTGTTAAGAAACCAGAAGCCTTCTTACTTGGTATAATTGGAGATGAAATACCTAGGAAGGGTGTTACCTTTTTTTTAGTATGCCACAACAGCAGCAAGAATTTTAATTGCTAAGAATTGGAAGAATGAAGAAATACCAACGATCGATAAATGGCAGAAGAAGTTTATAGAATACATGGAACTGGCAGAGTTAACCAGGAGACTTCGAGATCGGAGCGAAGAAGCGGTGGAAGATGATTGGAAGAAATTTAATGTTTATTTAAAGAATAAGCATGCAATAGGTTAGAATTAATGAAAGTGAAGGAGATACAAAGAGGTTGTAGATAATATAATGCTGAGAAATAAGCATTGTTAGAATTAGTTACAATTGTGTAAAAAGAAGTGAACTAGTTGGGAAGGCAAAATTTAAAGTTATAAAAGGTATAGATTAAAGTTAATTTTAAGTAAGAATTAGATGTTATATAGGATATAGAAATTACTAAAGATGATTTATAATGTAACGCAGTGAGAGGAGGAATGAGGGAGTCAACAGAATAGAATAGAAGTAAGATTCAAAAAGAATTTTTTTTGTTTTGTATGTATTTTTTGTATTTTGTAGTTTTTTGTATTGTGTAGTTTGAATGTTTTTGTTGTTGGTTATAAAACTTTAATAAATATATTTAAAAAATAAAAAATAAAGTGGCACCACCTCATCATTCCTCATCTTTTCGCTTCAGTGGACTAAGATAAGCTAGTCACAGAGCCGCGACATCGCCGGACTTCTTATTTCCCTCTTCCTGAACCCTCACACATTCCAGTGGACTTTTTTGCCGTTGCCAAGGACCATCTGTTTATGGCAATAATACCCGCCTCCAGTATGGAAAGCAAAACTAATTGCACCGCACCTTTGCCAGCCTCAGCTTTTATTCCCAAATGTGGGCCTTGCATGTGAGCGAATAGATGCTATATTTCAATACCAGATGAAAGACTGACCCAAAATAAACATAATTCAATTTAACATAAAGAGATATATAGTACAAGATAGATATTCTCAAATCTTAGAACTGCTGCCATGTGTTACCATATTGTCTTCCTTCTGCTCCTTCTGTTCCCTGTTTTAACACATTTCCCCTCCTTCGTTTGTATTTTTTTTTCCCCTTTCCCGTGGAATATTAAGAAAAAGTCAGGATTTACATTCTGTTACGAGTGCGGTGTACTACTGACCGCTGAGTTACAGCTATCCTTTCACTGCCGAGATTACTTTTGCCATTTTGTATTGATTCTTTTCTTCTTTACCGTTTCCTAAAGTGACAGCTGTGTAGCTGCCACTTTACAAGATTGAATTAATCTGCCCTGAGAGTTTAGTATCTAAAAGCTAGATGGAGGTGGAACAATATCTGGCTGGCTCGCTCATTGCATTCATTCTATTCTAGAATGTATTCAGATTGGGGACAGACCCGTTCCATTCTGCAGCGGAACGGGGACAATCTGTCGAATCTGAATTCATTCTAAAATAAGAAGAGCAGACAAAAGTCAGGGGGTGCAGAACTTCTTTCAGCTCAAGGGCAAATTTATCTCATGGTTAACCTTCCAAGGGCTGAAATCCTGAACAGTTTGCAGCCAAGTGACTCAAAGGACTGCTTCTGCACAATTACTTATTTATTCCTTTATTTATTGCATTTAGAGTCAACCTATTGCATTTTGCTGGTCCAGGCAAAACTGCAAAGGCCTCCAGCTCTGCAAAATCCCCCCTGGACAACAACACACCTTCCAGCTCCCCAGAGAATGCCACCCTGAAGCCATCCCCTCACAGCACCTCATGCGGGAGGCAGCCCTGATTGCATTTATTTCCCGCTCAAGGTGGTGTACACTATACCACATTGGCAGCCAGTGCAATCCTATTAGGGATGAGGGAGAGATTCGGATTGGTTTACCTTTTCATGTGAGCCTACAGGTACTTGATTCACACTTCCTGAAATAACATGCATTCGTGCATTGCAGGGGGGTGGCCTAGATGACCCTTGGGGTCCCGTCCAACTCTAGAGTTTTATTATTCTATGTGAATGGAAATGGAACTATCTACATTCACACTTCTCCAAAATCTTGCAATGCTGGTTCCAACCAAAAAACGGGCACATAAATTTATATCTTAGGGGAAAGCATAGAAGCCTAGATTTAGATAGAGGCATAAAAAGCAGAATATTAGGATAAATTGAAAAAAGTATGCTAGACTAAGTTTTACCTGCTAACCCAGGCATCCCCAAACTGCGGCCCTCCAGATGTTTTGGACTACAATTCCCATCTTCCCCGACCACTGGTCCTGTTAGTTAGGGATCATGGGAATTGTAGGCCAAAACATCTGGAGGGCCGCAGTTTGGGGATGCCTGTGCTAACCAGTTTATCCACACCAAATTACTCTCCTAGCCACTTTTACAGCCTGAAAGGCAGCTTCTAAATCATAGCTGTCAAGTTCTCCCTTTTTTAAAGGGAAATTCCCTTATGCTGAATAGGCTTCCTTGCGAGAAAAGGGAAAACTTGACAGCTAAATGTGCATTTCAATGTGCACCTCAAGGGAAAGAAAGAAGCTAGAAGCAGAGGTGGGTGCGGTGGGTGCAGTCCACCCCTGGTGCCATCCCTGAGGGGAGGTGACATCACCATGCCGCCTCCCCCCGATGCTCGCCGCTGGGACACCGTGGCCAATGCACCCCCCCAGGAGGCTCATGGCAGCTGGTGCACCCCACAACACATGTGCCCCGCCCCCTGGGAAGCTTGTCCCACCCCTGAGGGTGGCTAGCCCCACCCCTGGGTGCCTGCCACTCCAGGTGACGGAGCAGCTTGCTCCGCCTCTGGCTAGAGGGGTGATTTGGTGCAAAAAAAGAGGCCTGGTGTGAAAGGGTTGAGCACCTGAAGCTTCTCCCTCTCTAAGCAGGTTTGTTTTAAATAATAAAAGTCTGCCAAGGTTTCATCGAACATATTCACATGCAATGTTGGGCCATTACAGTGCATCAGAAATGTGCCACCCACTTTGGAAACTATCCTGCTTACACAGAAAATTGTGCACAAATGTTTCATTCTCAAAGACCAAGCATGAGTTTGCAAAGGGTATTTGTGTGTTTCATCACAAATGTGGTGCATTTCGGTAGGCAAAACGGAATTTGAGTTCCATGTGCTCATAAATTTTGCATGGTATTTCTAAGCTGTGATCTTTGCTGCCCTGACTTATGTTAATCAGTGTGTTTGTTACCACACATCTTGAATATTGCATTTCTCTGGTGGCTGGCTTATCATCTTCTATAATTATTCTAAATTCCAATTAGTTCTGAACTCTTCTGCTGAGTTATTTATTTGCTTGTAGCAATGAGAAGACACACCACTGCCTTACTTCCCAATCTTCATCTCAGGAATAATGATTAAAAAACACAACACTTGCATGCAATTGTCCCAAATGGATATTTATTCTTTTTTTTTAAAAAAAAAGAAACAACACATTTCTGTATTTTAGTATTTTGTTGGAAGCCGCCCAGAGTGGCTGGGGGAACCCGGCTAGATGGGCGAGGTATAAATAATAAATTATTATTATTATTATTATTATTATTATTATTATTATTATTATTATTATTATGCAATCCTCCACCCTAGATTTCATTATGTATCTATTGCATGATCAAAGTGCTGAGCCTCATCAGGTAGGACTTATAAATGAAAGAAAGGTGTGTATACCAGATTCCTACCAGGATACTGCTCTGTATCATCTCATCCATACCCCATGAAAGCTTCTCTATTAGGGCAAATGAGAAACTGCCCCACCAACTTCAGTCTTGATTCCTCAAATTCAAGCCTCCAGATGTTTTTGGCCTACAGCTCCCATGATCCCTAGCTAGCAGGACCAGTGGTCAGGGATGATGGGAATTGTAGTCTCAAACCATCTGGAGGGCCGAGTTTGAGGAAGCCTGCTCTAAGCCTATCTGCTGTGCTATACCCCAGGTCTCCTCCTGTGTATACATTATGTCAAGTCCAACAGTCAGGAAATGCAATCCAGAGTCAATCCAAGTAGGCCAAGGCCAAAGTCCAACAGGCAACAAACACAGTCCAGAGTAGAGGTCCTGTAGCATCCAAGCCAAGGTCCATCAACATGACCTGGCTCTGCTTCCCTTTTATGTCTTGCATGTTGATTGCAGCATCTGGGCTTGACAAGTCATGTGACCCTCTGAGCCTACTCCAGGTGAGGAAACACACACCTCCCCCCTGAGCTAACGAGCCCCACCTGCCTCAGTCTCCCACTGCTCCCTACACCTCAGAGCCCACCTGTTTGTGGAGACAGAGGCCTCTCTGGCTTTGATGAGGTGTCCTGGTCTTCTGGTCCCTGCACACTGACCCGCATTCCTTCTCCGTCCTCTGTCATCCTGGGTATGCTTTCTCCAACCCCAGCCTCTCCTTTCCCATGCCTGTCTTGCCCCAGTGGGTTCCAGGCATGGCTGCACCTCTCACCTGGATCCTCTCCCGTCTCTCCGTTTTGCTGCCAGTTCATGACACCTGCTTTCTTGCTTAGAACCAGTTTTGAAGGTGACCCTGGCAATCTGCTTGTTCCTCCTGTGTTAAGTATTATTGTTTAATTGTACCTTGAAATGGGGGAAAGGAACATTAGGGAAATTCCACTGGATCTTAGAAGAGCTCTCTGAGCACCTAATACAGGCACCCCCAAACTGCGGCCCTCCAGATGTTTTGGCCTACAACTCCCATGATCCCTAGCTAACAGGACCAGTGGTCAGGGATGATGGGAATTGTAGTCCAAAACATCTGGAGGGCCAAAGTTTGGGGATAACCTGACCTAATAGGTTGATAATTAACTAAGAATGTGTCTCTGCTAACTCTCATGTGTATCTAACTTAGGTCACATGAGAGAGGTATTCAGTTGCAAATCCCCATTTTGAGGGAGTTGCCTTTTGTTCTCAAGCCACCAAAACAGACAAGTGTGCTAACGTCTCTCCTGAAGAGAAACCAGTGTCAGACTGGAATGCAAGCTAATGGAGTGTGTGTAAAGAGAAAGACCTTTCCTTTCAGGTCTGTTTGGAGTAATTTTATATTACTAAGAAGATGCTGGACCTATGCTTGGACAAGCACATGACTTTTTGCAACTATTTGGATATAGCACTATTGCTTTTGTGTCTGAATGAAGTTCTGTTAGTAAAGCTTTGAAACCATATTTTGGGTCTGGACATTTTTTATTCCAAGAGGAGTTGGTTTTTACACATCCTATTACTTCAAGCTCCAAAAATATTAATATCTGCAATACAGTGTCATCCTTGTAGAACTCAGGGAGAAATATGTGGACAAAAGTAAGACTAGTTGGCCCCACCTGTAATTAGCACTGGCCCCACCTACTGTTGGCCTGCCTGCCTTCCACCCCACCTGTCCCAATGGACAACAGCCCCCACTGCCTGTACCCATAAGCTGAAGGCACCTTGGCCTGAGTCAGGGCATGTCTAGAGGTCAGTTACCCCCTCCAAATGACTTAAGGATTAAGACTTAATTATTAAAATATCGGAATGACAAAATTGTAGCATTGCAGAATTGTAAGGGACCCTGAGAGAGTCATCTACTCCAAACCTTGATCATCTCAGTCACCCTCCTCTGCACATGGTCCAGCTTGTCAACATCCTTCTTAAATTGTGTCGAACCAGAATTGAACACAGTACTCTGGGTGGGTTCTGACCAAAGCAGAATAGGACTATGACTTCCCTTGATTGGAACATTATAATTCTGTTGGTCCAGCCTAGAAATGACATTGTGTTGTGTTGTGTTGTGTTGTGTTGTGTTGCTGCTGCATCACACTGTGGACTCATGTTAAGCTTGAGGTCTACTAAGAACCCTAGATCCTTTTCACATGTACAGGGCAAGCCAGGGGTCCCCCATGCTATATTTGTGCAGCTGCCTGAGTGTAGAAAATTACATTGTCCCTACTGAAAATGTATGTTGTTAAGTTTTTCTTTTCAATGAACAACTGGGGGGATTGAGGATCACAAACCTTTTTGTCATTGCAATATCATCATCTTCATCATCATCATTTATTTGTACCCCACAGATCTGACTGGGTTGCCCGAGCCACTCTGGGCGGCTTCCAACACACACACACACACACACACACACACACACACACACACACGTATGAATGGATGGATGGATGGATGGATGGATGTCACACCCCATGTTATATTATATTTCTGCAGCATAATCAACGCCTGATGTGGGACCATAGAGAACGGATCTTAAGTTTGGAAAAAGGAGAAACAGAGAGGAACCGAAATTGACAGTCCCTTGCTCAAGGTAGAACATTATTTTTCAGTGATTACATTTTAATCAAGATGTAAGGAAGCCGACAGTTTTGTGCAGGAGAAAACCCACCATGGCTGCAGTTGTGGAAGCCCCATTCAACAGGGATTTACTGAGCTGCAGTCCTATGCCCCTTAAAGGTAAAGGGACCCCTGACCATTAGGTCCAGTCATGACTGACTCTGGGGTTGCGGCGCTCATCTCGCGTTATTGGCCGAGGGAGCCGGCGTACAGCTTCCAGGTCATGTGGCCAGCATGACAAAGCCGCTTCTGGCGAACCAGAGCAGCGCACGGTACCTATTTATCTACTTGCACTTTTATGTGCTTTCGAACTGCTAGGTTGGCAGGAGCTGGGACCGAGCAACGGGACTCACCCCGTCACGGGGATTCAAACCGCTGACCTTCTGATCAGCAAGCCCTAGGCTCTGTGGTTTAACCCACAGCACCACCCTATGCCTCTTACCTGGGACCAAGTCCCATGCTTCCTTCTCAGGACATTTTATTCTCTCACTCTTCAGAATTATATTTTGCTGTCCCCACAATGGTTATTGAAGGCCCTGATTTAAGCTTTGCTATGGCAAGTACAAAAGCAAAAATACTCTATTGTTTTCTCTGTTATATTTATTTCTATATTTATTGACTATAGTTTTAGATCACCTTTCTTCTCAAACGATCCCAAGGCAGTTAGACATAACAGCCACTATTATTGCTAGACCACACCATAATAATCCAAATGACGGATCGGGCCTTTTAATTTCTTCATATTGACAACAATCTGATACAAATAAAGCTTCTTTTCCAGCACAGGCTCAAGCAATGATTTATAAATCTCATAACTCGAAAATCCAAGGGTAAATTGGTTTTAAATTTTAGCCCTCCTTTTTCCAGAAAAGCCAATGGTTTCACAGAAGCTGCAGAGGTTCTTAAAAAGCTCTAGTGTTTTTTCCTCCTCTTTCTTACAGTACATCGTGTTTTATTGCGGCAGTAAAACTTAACAAAATGATAAAATAAAGGTAACAAATATACTACCGTGAGCTGCGTCTCGCTCAGTATTAATCAATAGACTCCCAGCATTGATTGACTGTGCAAATCAATGAGCACATATCATTTTAATTACCAATCAATAGCCCACGATGTTCTCTTCTAATAGAGCTTATTTGCTAAATAAAATATTAATACACATTTGCCTGTGATTATAATGAACTAAAGCCTACATAAAATAGGGCACATCATTTCGTAGGGAAATTGGTAATTACCAGAGGTCTCTCCCAAGTTGAGGGGTGCGTATAATTAAAGGTGATTAAAAACAGCATATACTTGTTCCGCCTTCCAACAGCACAATTATGATCAATATCGGTAACCCTACTGTAGTGAAAGAGATCCTAAACTGAGTTTGTGGATCTTTCATTTTTTTCCTCTTTGTATTAACCATTATTGGGATGTGAAGGTGTTCGACCTGTGACTTGGGTACCTCTGCTGCAATTGCACAAAGACCTTCTGCTCGAGTGTTTATTGTTTTGTTCTGATCAATATGATCACGGATACACTTTTAGTTCTGGAGTTACAAAACACCGATGTGCTAATGCATATAATGCCCTGATAAAATGCTTAACCTAATTGTTAGAAATATATGAGTGGTGGTGGACTCATGCTGGTGTGCCACATCACCTACGCTCTGCGCCAGGAAACAGGCACACACACATGTATTTCCGAAGAGGCAAAAATGCAGCAAGGCGAACTCTACCTCTCTTCCCTCTAAGGAGCTCTTGCAAAAGTCAAGTTGGCACAAAGGGCATGCTCCATATTTAGATGATAGGGTCCTTCATTCTCCGTGCAGGTAACTGTCAGTCAGGCAGGGTGTGGGGTACGATCATTCCATCTGCGCTGTTCAGATTGTCAGGTCCATTGTTCTGCACAGTGTGAGGTGGATTGTGAAAAACAACTGGGAAGGATGCTTTTAAGTAATTGCTCTGACTTAGACTGATTACTACAGTAACAACAGCCACTGATAGTTAAAGGACCAGCTCTGGCATATGGTGTGTGTTTGTAATTGAAGGTTGTTAGGGGAAAGGTAGGGGAAAAGGGGGGGTGGGACTCTCTTTTTAATTGTTTGCATTGCTTTAGGATTTATAAAGCTGGGTATTGATAAAGCTTGGCTGAAGGAAACTAAATTTAAGTAGCAAATGGCAGCTAACATGGAAATGCGAACTACGTATATATTTCAGCTACATTTCAAAATCACGTCGTGCTTTCTGATAATCGTCCACATTTCATTTTTGCAATTGTTCTACTTTTGGCACTCACTGGAAAATAGCAACTCAAAACCCAACTTGGGAAACGTCCTCTTGGTATTTGTTGCGGACTCCAGACTCCCCACAAGAGCTTGTCATGAAGAACACGTATTTGGGTGACCTAAATTATGATATGCAAAGAACACTTCCACATAGTCAGGCACCTAATGGAAGAAGAAAACATTTGCGAGAGGGTACTTTTGAAAAATGGGTTTCTGATTATCCTACATTTTTTTTAAAGAAGTATATTGGCATACTAAGGCTTACATTGCATCTGTTATTTACCCAGAACCAGTTGGTCGCATTTACTGAACATTTTGAGAGCCTGTGTGTCTTGAGGTTAACTGCCTACTAGATTCCCTTTTTCATGACACGTATTAAAGTACAACTTTATAAAGAACCACCTTTTTATTTAAAAAACAAAACAAACAAACCTAAATCCAATAAAGATGGCATTAAAGTCAGACTGAATCGTGTTTCCACCTCAGATATTTATTACATTAATGCCATAAATCTAAAGAATGGTGAGTGTATGTGCTCTCTCAGCCAGTATCATGAAGGGATCCTTTTTCTCTTTACATTATAATTCCCATGTTTAGCTGACAGCTAGCATGCCTACTGATAATCTGCTTTTATTGTTAAAAACGAGCAGCAGAATTTCTTCGGTGCCGTGCAGAATGGTGAACTCAAGAGCGTTTTCTTTTTAAATGCCGTAGTAGATCTTTCTGTCCATCACTGGAAAATAGCTGAGATTAAAAGTACAGGGCAGAAATGTCACAACAGAAATGGATACGGAAAACAAAGTAAACACGCTGCACAGGAAGGCATGGTTTTATGAACCGAGGACACAATTGGTTTTGTTTTCCACTCCCGTTATTTTATTTTACTCATTATTTTGCACATGCAGGAACCTTCAGGTTGGCAGCGCTTTGATGAAATCAAATTTGGGTGATTAACTTGGATGGTTTGTTTAAGCTCTTGGTCTCATGTTGTGTTTAGGAATGGAGCTCTCGCGTTCTCCAGTAGAATAGATCAATACTCAAATAAAAGTCTGTTTGTAACTGCTAATAGGTGCTGTGAGAAAATTATTTCTGACACAATATAGAAAATGCAGTTTTATTTAAACTGCATCTGCCGTGGTAATGGAAAAATATCAGATTGCTGAAATTTGTTCATTCTTTTAAGAAACTTCAGCATCCAAAGATTCAAGATTTCAGGTGTGCTTAGACATTTGTGAATAAAATTGGCTCTCAAGAATTGAAGGGGGGGGAGAAAAGTGCCTTTGAATATGGTTTATTGAACTGGCAATGAGCAGTGTGCCCATGCACTCCCTCTTTGCCCCTGCCTATCTTCCCTCACATTTCTGGTTTCAATGAAGATTTCCTAGTTCCTTAAATCGCATTGTCCTGAGTCAGAAAACTGTGGCTTAAGTGTTCCCTAAAAACCAAGGTAAAAAACCAGGATCGTGTGAATCCCTGGATCTCTCCAGCATTTAATTTGTTAAGAAAGAAGCAATGAAGCACTTCAAAGACATAGTAGAATCCCTTGTAATAAAGGGTTTCATTCTAAATGGGGCAGGGGGATTAAATGGTTTCTAATTACAGAGCTACCCTTCAGATGTTGCTGGACTACAACTCCCATCATCCCTAACTTCTGGCCATGCTGACTGGGGGCTGCCTCTGACTTAAGCAAACATGAGCATGTGCTAAATTATTATTATTATTATTATTATTATTATTATTATTATTATTATTATTATTTAATTTATACCCCGCCCATCTGGCTGGGTTTCTCCAGCCACTCTGGGTGGCTCCCAGCAGAGGACTAAAAACAGAATAAAACTTCAAACATTAAAAACTTCCCTGAACAGGGCTGCCTTCAGATGTCTTCTAAAAGTCAGATAGTTGTTTATTTCCTTGACATCTGATGGGAAGGTGTTTCACAGGGCGGGCGCCACTACCAAGAAGGCCCTCTGCCTGGTTCCCTGTAGCTTTGCTTCTCGCAGTGAGGAAACCGCCAGAAGGCCCTCGACGCTGGACCTCAGTGTCCGGGCAGAACGATGGGGGTGGAGACACTCCTTCAGGTATACTGGACCAAGGCTGTTTAGGGCTTTAAAGGTCAGCACCAACACTTTGAATTGTGCTCATAAACGTACATATGCGAGCCCACTCTTGCAAAAATGCTTCTATTATACAGTATTCCTGGCTACTCAGGGTTGACAGAATAAGTGCCTCAGGCAGCAGTTGCTGGGGGCAGGGGCCAATGGCAAGGTGTGGGAATACCTGTGTGGGTCATGTGTCTGAATTATCCCTTTGCCAGTATGGGGATAAGACTCACTGGCCAGTTGAAATATGCACTTCATTGCCGGCAGAAAAATATTTTAGTCTCCCCTTGTACGGTATATATGTCTCTAATGATTCCTTGTTGCAACTTCTTCCATTTGCAGTTTTCTTTGCATCTGTATTTCCTTAAAAAATACAGGTCCTAAAAAGTGGGGGTGGGAGCAGCTGCTATTTTCTAGTTCTACTATTGGAGGTTGCAGGCTTCCCATGAGAATCTGGCTAGCCACTTTCAGAACAGGATGCTGGAACTATAATGGGCCTTTCGTCTAACAAAACAAGGTGTGTTTTTTTCTTATGTTCTTATTCGGATTCCGTATTAAGAGCAAGTGGCTTTCACAGGTGGGAATTCTGTGTCACAGAATAGTTTCTGATAAAATGAAGTCATTGCAGGTTTCACAGCAAACCCATCCCTTGCATAAAAGTGCACTTAAAAATAGAAGTTGGAATGACATTTTAAAAAAAAAATCGAAAAACATATAATGGCATGATTAGATTACATAGTGAAACAGTCATTCAAGTATACATGCATACATGTGTCTGTGTGCGTTTCTTTGGTCACAAAACCCAGCCCACACCCCACCTCTTTGAAATGCCCCAGAGTGTGAAGAAACAATATTAACTGTATAATAAATTGTATGTATATCTGTGCTAAACGAATTCCATTATCTGGAAGGATCATAACAGTGGAAGAAAACCCGCCTATACTTATTGCAAGTTAAATCCCCGGTAACTGGCGTATTTTACCATTTTTTTTTTTGTTCTGTTACCTATTTAATAATGCATCTATGCATATCGCACCCCTATTATTAATAGTAAATGTACATTTCAACCTGTCAAGTTTCCTTAGCCCCACTTTTGCAAGTTTTTTTTTAAATAAATAAAAAATAGCAAAGGCATTTCCTAGGGCACATGCTGCCAGACACCCAGCATTTATCTTATCTCGGTTGATGACTTTCCTTTTATCCTGAAATGATTTGACAATGACTCTATGATTTCCTGTACAAATTACCCTTTGAAAGTGGCACTGGCGCTTGGCAGCGATCTTCACTTAATTACTGAGTGGATTATTAGCATACGGCTTTTTTTTTCACCCCTTCATTTCTTTATATCTCCTAGATTGCGCTGACAGTTCCCTTTCATTGCATGCTTTAACTCACTGAATACTAAACACCCTGCAGATTGCAAAGGAGAAGGACCCAGTCGGCTGTAGCCCCTCCCCTCCCTGTCTCTTCCCCCCCCCCTCCAGCCCGCCTTGATGAAGAGTAATTTGTAGGTCAGAAATCAATAGTGTGTCTCGGAAGTACATTTGCCTGCTTCCCATGTTACAGACTGCCCAGATATGAATATTTTAACTGTTCTGGCTTCTACATGAACCTTGATGCCCAGGAAGCACAGGTTGGAGTTCTTTTCATCACCATTCTCTTTCAATGGCAAAAGAAGCTGCACAACTTTGAGCTCATGCTCAAAAAATGGAGCTTTCCCCCTTTGCAAAAAAAAAGCTGCACAACTGAGCTGATCCACCCAAAACGGGGCTTTTCCCATTTGCAAAAGAAGCTGCAAGAAGCTGCACAGCTTTGAGCTGATCCCCCCCCCAAAAAACAGGGCTTTCCCCCTTTCCTCCTCTAAAAATTAGGTGTGTCTTTTAGTCGGTTGTGTCTTATGGAGCGAAAAATATGGTAATTCTCATGTTGCCTCTGTCTCTCTCTCAGATCTTCACTTCCACCCTCCCTTGGCTGATAAATTCAATGTGTGCCATTGTTAAGACAAACTCCTCCTTCACACATACGTTTTTGTATTGTTTGCTGGATAAATGAGAGTGATAAATAATCAAAAATCCTCTAGACGACGCCTGATGCACATGACATCACACATGCATGACACACCCATAGACCCCCTCAATCTCGGTGGAAACCTGGCGCCTCTGTGGGATAAGCATCTTTCCCAAAAATGCACTGGGGATCAGATAGTTCACTTAAAGAAACAACATCATTTTGAGAATGGGGTAGCTATTCAGTGTCCGGCTTCAACATCAATTGTGTCTGGGATCAATTGGCTAGTATTTCACATGTTGAAGTTAAAACGTTCCTGACAAAAGGGGTGCTCACATACTACATTCAACGAGTGTACAATCCACGTACCTGTATACACAAATAGTTGAGCTGTACATTTATAGTTATTTACATGTAATGTTGCATGAGTGACACAGCCTTTGTTTGAGCTGTACAATTCAACCTATGTATACTTTTTCATGCAAACACTTGCATATGTGTGGAGACAGCTGGTGTCCGTGTTCAATGTGTGAACAAGCCTAATATTACAAGTTTTCTCTCCTATCTTTCCAGTAGTCATAATACATCCTTTCCCGGTTTTTTTGTAGGTTAAATGTATTTTTAATCTCTATTATTGCATTCAGATTTGCAGTGGGACAGCCTCGGTTAGCTGTTACAATATGCCGCCAACTTTCTAGTTTATTTCAAATAATTGTCTCTTTGTGAATGGTTTTCAGCATAGCTTCTCACATTGTGAATCAAGAGATGATTTGTTGTTGTTGTTGTTTAGTCGTTTAGTCGTGTCCGACTCTTCGTGACCCCATGGACCATAGCACGCCAGGCACTCCTGTCTTGCACTGCCTCCCGCAATTTGGTCAAACTCATGTTCGTAGCTTCGAGAACACTGTCCAACCATCTTGTCCTCTGTCGTCCCCTTCTCCTAGTGCCCTCAATCTTTCCCAACATCAGGGTCTTTTCCAAGGATTCTTCTCTTCTCATGAGGTGATTTATTGATTTAGGTGATTTATTGATTTAGGTGATTTAAGAGATGATTTATTGATTTCTTATTGTGATCTATATACCAAAATAAGAAACACCAGAGATACAGATACAAGTAATGTACAGGAGAACGGACTGAAATCCAATGCAATATCAAAGAACCACAACAATCCATAACCCTGCACACTCCAGAACAATCCCTGGGACATGGATTACTGAAAAATTAATGGCAGCGGGGTTTAGATAATAAAAATGCATGTGTTAAAAAGCAGCTAATAAAAAGGAGTAAAAACAAACATGAGGAAGAAGAAGAAGAAACTTTGTGTTTTTTAAAAAATTATATAATGATAAATGCTTTAAAATATTGTTGGAGACATATTTGGATATATATATATATATATATATATATATATATATATATATATATATATGAACAATCCCTGGGACAATTTATGTATCTGTTAATGGAATTTACCGGTATGTAGCCTTCCCCTAGTATAGGTTTTCCGGGTGGATCACAAAACAAATACAGTGATTAGAATACAATATAAAATGATAAAGACTATTAAAAACTGCAAACACAATTGCAGCAGAGTATTTTAAACTCAGGGGACTGGACCATAAGATGTAAGTTATTTTAGAAGTCTGGACGAATAAAACAGTCCTCACCTGGTGCTAAAACGACCACAAAGATGGCAGCAACCAAGACTTTTCCACTACTGTTATGGGGAGACTGTTTCATAACAAGGACGCCACTGCTGAAAAAGGCCTTCTTCTTGGTGGTTGCCCCACATTGTGCATAAGAACGCATCTGCTCCCAAGGTAGTGTTGGGGAGGTACATCCCCATTTGCTATCCACATTCATCTATTCATTCCAGTATCAAACTTCATCCATATCTTGTTATCCCAACCTGCTAAAATTCTTACTTTAATGCTTGTTAGATATATGACACCCTCTACAGAGAACAATGTGACTTCAGGTTTTTCCAAATGAGTAAGATGAATCCTGTGCATTGCAGTTCAGTAATATGAGCACCAGAAATAACCTCTTTCTGATCCAACAATTCCTTGAAAGTATTGGAACCAGGGCATAAGTCGAACTCCCCACTTACAATCTCCCCAGTCCAGGGAAAGTTGACAGTGCTTAAACTCTGTTGCTTTCAGCATAACCCATTAACTGCACCTATTTTATCCCATTGTTTTCAATTGTAAATATGATTCTTTGGTTGGGGACAGAGCCTTCCATATTCACATCTGCATTCATAAAGCGTTCCTTTTTGGAGTCATTTGTGAGCTCACTGTACAAATAATCAACAGTCCACAATCTACCTGTGAATTGTGTTCACAGTGGTTAACCAATACAATTGCCTGTATTTCCCATAGCTGGATTAAGATTGTAGCATCCGTTCTAAAGGTTTGCAAATAAACAATATCATAGCTGGTTCAAAAAAGTTAAAGCTTTTATTCCTGAGCTACCCGGTCTTTTCTCAAACAGCAATAAAAAAATATAACAGTTGAATAAAACTAGATGCATTGTGATTTCAAATTCCATTTTCTATCAACTATTCATACATTATTGTCGGGCTCATATAATTATCTCTGTGTCAAACCCTTGGCAAGGAGTTCAATGAAGTCTTTCTAGCTGAGTGGTTAATAAGCAGTATCTTAAATAAAGTCTGCCAGTTGCATTGTTGCAGTTCTTAAACACCACATTAATAACATCACACAGATGTTCTCACAAGTTTAGTTACTAGTTGGGGTCAAAAGAATGTCCATCAGAGCAGCTGACCCACAGCCAGATTCCTGGAGACATTTTCCCTACCCATCTCCTACAAGTAGCCCAGGATTGTTCTGCAAAATAAAACAAAATACCTTTTACTTCCCAAGTTTTGCCTTTATGGAGTTCACATGTCGTGAAATAGGCTCTGTGCAACAACAAACTGTGAAAAACAGTTCAACTGCTTTAATATTCACCCCCTCTTGACCTTGTTCACTACCTTTATCTCCTCTACTGCTTCTTCCAGATGACCCACCCTGTCAGAGATTGTGTCATGCCATCACCGTTTCCTCCAACATTTACCTCCCCAAAATGATTTGTGTGATATTTCACCCAATGAAGCCACCATGATTTCTTGCTGTGAATCCTGCAAGATCCGCTACTTGCTTTGCCTGGTTTATTCCCACCTGGCCTGGGAGGGCAGAGCCCTGGCTGACTGGCTGCAAAGGCTACTTGTCCTGTTCCAAATGCCTAGGAGTTATTGCTCAGGGTGTTGTTGCTGAGGTCAAGATTTAGTTGTGGAGAGACATTGTCCGTCCGTCCCCGTCCCCCCCCCCCCGCTATTATGTTTTTACACTCTTATTCCTAGGCCTTATAATGAATTATCAATTAAGTGTTCCATATATTTATTAATACGATATGTTTTCTATAGCCTACTGCTTATGACTCTTTGGTTTTTGTCCTGTCCTGCCACTGTTAACAAATTAAGTCTTCGCTTTCCTGAGCCACCTTGAGTATGGTATACTATGGAAATAGGTGATGGTAATGATGGGATAGTTTAATGCCAGGCAAATGAAAGAGGCCATAAACAAACAAACAAAAGCCAACTGTTGCCTGGCATTTATTAAGCAGAGGTGTTTGAATTAGTGTGCCAAACGAAAGATCAAATTGTAGTAGGCAGGATGGGGAAATTTGAAACCAATACAATTAGCCTTGTGAAAGATCAAGAGCCCTTCTGCTGAGGGAAGTGGAAGATTGTTAGCTGAAAGGCATTATAGCAACGAGTATGTGTCCAAGATCCTATGCTTGGTAATATGCTGACAACAGCAAGAGAAGCAGGTGCGGGGGTCCAACTGGCATCATCTTTACATGCTGTGCACCCAAGACCAAAAAATAACACTCATTATAAGCCTTCGCCTGTATCTGGGCATATAGCTGTGGGGTTCCCGCTTCAAGACTATTATCAACCTCTCTTGTCTCCTCAAGGTCAGTGCCTGTTATAGGAAGCATTAGGGTTTCCACTGACAGCACTATTCTGAAGCTTGGGAACTTCCCCCCCTTTTTTAAAGCAGGGAAAGATAACACAAGGCAACAGGTGTTCCTGTTATTTTGATCACCGTCATTAGACTTTTACTGATTTGCATTTGACACACGGCAAATAAGTCAAAAAATCAGGCACAGGAAACACAAGTGTAAGGATGGCATAATCCTGAGCCAAAACCCAATCTCCCTCCACAATTAGCTCAGATTTTGCAAAGCTGTTCTCCCACCAAAAATATGTATGGAAGGGCATCTGCTAAGGGAAAGCATGCATCAAATGCACATATTAGTGAAAAGAGCATAGATTAGGGGAAATTGCTTGTTGAATACATGTTGACTAGGCAAAAACATGCACTAAAATGCTTACACATTTTCATGAGGACTTTTTTAAGGGGGGCAGAAAGGGTTGAAATGTGGCAAACTGGATTTAGGACTAAAAAACTAAGAATCAGTAAAGCTGTTTGCAGTCTCAGAAGGGCAGGATTTCACATATAGATCTCCAGTCCTCCAAACAACAGAACAGATTCCTGCAAGTTATGGCTTCTTGTCTTGGAGAGCAATCCTTACTTGAAGTATTTGTACTTGAGCCATCCCGGAGAGCTGCTACCAGCCAGAGTGGAATAATACTGGCGTCCTAGCCTGGTATAATGCAGCTTGCTATTGTAATAATTGTTCTGCTTACTATAAAGCACTTTCCCCATTTATCCTCACTACAAGCCAATGAGGCTGAGTAGATGGAGAAAGAAGAAACTTTATTGGGAGCACAATCCATCGCTGGTTTATCACTTTCAAGTCCAATTTGTTTCAGTGGAAGAGATTTAAGTGTATGCTTTGCTTTCTTCTTGAAATTACTGGACCTTAAAATATTTAGCTTCCAAGGAATGATGCCCTAAGTAAATAAGTGTACATTCTACATTTGCAAAATCAAAGTGAATGAAAAGTGAATTTGAAGTTATTAAGCCAATGTTTTTTATCAGCCCGGCGTTGCTTTTATTCATTTGCCAGCAGGAGAAAGGGATAAAGACTCCTTCAAGGTTTGACAGGTCCGCACAATATACAGTCAATGAAAGCTCCCTGAATGATGGTAAAGTTCTGCAAAATCCATCAGAATTTTGGCTCCAAATCAGTACCATTGGTGCAGGAAATTCCCTGCACCAAATAACTACATACAGAGAAATCTTCATCCAGATGGCAAGTCTAACATTCACTGTCTCTTAAAATGTAAATCTCGCTGGATCTCCTTGGAACACGTTGCTCAAGATGCAGGACTGGACTGCATCAGAAAGTTAAAAGAACTTCACCGCTGGGTTTCACATGTCTGCATAGAACTAAAAGCTGGGAGTTAGAAGCTGCTCCCCAACACAATTACTGACTACTTCCATCATGCCCCCCCTTTTGATACAAGCTCCCATGGGACACCTGGCTGGCGTCTGGAGACTGGGGGCCAAACTAAACATCACATTAAATGTGAAATTGCATTTAATGTGTGGAATGTAAAAAAAAAATGCAAATATCATCTGTTGAAGGGGACTGATCATTACCAATATTGCAGGTATTTACCTCTTTCCGATCTTCCATCAGATCTGAGAGAGAGCAAGGGAGGGAGGGAGGAACTGTTCCACTGGAGCTGATATTTGCTTTGCAGGGAAACCCCTAACCAATTGGCACCAATGGGGCATTTTCTCCCAATGCAAACAGCATTGTCAGGGATTTCTTTCAGGACTACTCCCCCCCCAATAGGATTTTCTTCAGGAATGCCGCCTTAAGCAGGAGCAGTTGCTGAGGAGAGGTGATGCTGTGCCCCTGGACTCCCAGCAAATGCAATGGCAGAGACAACCTGATGCAAGACAACATCCCTCCTCATCGACTTTTCCTGGCCTTAAGTAGGTCTTAGGATCCTGGCTATAATTCAGCTCCCCCAGTTGAGAAAAAGGAAGGTGGTTAGAGTGATAGACTGGGACCTAGCAGACCAGGGTTCAAAGCCACTCTCAGCCATGAAGCTCATTGGGCACCCTTGGGAAACAGACGTTGTTTCTCAGCCTAACCTACCTCACAGGGTTGTTGTGAGGAGAAACCATGTAAGCCACTCTGAGCTCTTCAAAGAAAAGTTGGGATGCAAATATAATTATAAACAAACATAAATAATGGAGAGGAAGAAATAATAAGCAAATGGAAAACCTAGCATCTGGTACAGCATAGAGGAAATGTAGCTGTGGCAGAGCAAATGAAGGGACTCTTGAAAATGTTGGATGGGTTTTGTTAATTAGGAAATGATATATTAAAATTAATTTCTCCCCCCAGCCTCACTTGAGTGAGATTTAGATCTTTTGCTGAGTTAAAAATATTACCATTCCTTGGCGGAATAAAACAGAAACTTGAGACTAGACTTCTTAGCCTTAAATAAACTTATTCAGACTGCTCCAGCAGTTACTTTCTACATACTAAGATGTAGTATGAGAGCAAGCGACACATCGATCTCCATCAGCAGGCAAATGTAAAAGAGGATGATCTGAGGCCAGGAGGAAATGCTAAGGATTAAAGTACCTTGTCTAAGTTTCCCGCCATGAAGTTCAAGGGAAATGACATCACAGAGGTGCTCTCTCTAGGGATTCAGCTCTCTGTGTCTCAACCCCTTTATACACCTGTACAGTAAACATAAATTGTCACTTTGGCTGCATTAATTTTCCGACAGAAAAATACACTTTGACTGTCCCTAACAAGATAATGAAACAATAAACGATGTAAAGAAAATGAGTTAGGTGAACTTTGTCTTTCCAATATCAGGCAGGAAAAGGTTAATTCTACCTCTTGCCTGAACAGATGAAACTCCACAGCCTTCTGCTCCCTGAGCAGGCCTTGCCATGAAGCGCAGCCAGCGGTAAAATAGAATTGATCTCCGAGTCTGTTGTTGCTTGTTGCTGAATCTCGAAGGGGGTTATAAGAAGGTTGTGCTCTGGCAAGAGGACCTAATCTTGGCAGCCAGACCATCCTGTGGGGAAAGGAAAACACAAGCCCCTCCCCTCATTTTACGAATCCCTTTAAGAGAGAGAGAGAGAGAGAGAGAGAGAGAGAGAGAGAGAGATTTGGATACAAGCTTAGTTCAGCCTTCATTTGGAAAACTTTATGAAGTTTGGGCTGCTGAAAATGTCAAGCTGCATGTAAGAAGCTGTTCTGTAGCTGCTGCACCTGCAAAACAGTTCAGCGATTCTCTTTTATTTGCCTGTAGACCTGCCAGATTTGCCTTTCCCCATCTGGTGTCCTCCATATGTCCACATTCCCAGTCAGCATGACCAATAGTCAGAGGTTATGGGAGTTGTAATCTAGAATCATAGAATCCTAGAGCTGGAAGGGACCCTGCGGATCATCTAGTCCAACCCCCTGTAATGCAGGAATATGCAGCTGTTCCACATGGGGATTGAACCTGCAACCTTGGCGTTATCAGCACCATGCATTAACCAACAGAGCTATGCCCCATAAAATATCTGGAGCAGGCATCCCCAAACTACGGCCCTCCAGATGTTTTGGCCTACAACTCCCACGATCCCTAGCTAACAGGACCAGTGGTTGGGGAAGATGGGAATTGTAGTCCAAAACATCTGGAGGGCCGAAGGTTCGGGATACCTGATCTGGAGGATAGGGGAGGCTGTTACAGGTTCATACAGTGGAATCTAAAATGCCTCCAGGATTTGGACTGAACCCAGCCACCAAGTCTGCCAACTGGATACACCAGGAGGGATGGAAATGTAAGATGACTTCCAGTTGCAGGTAAGCCTTGTTCAAGCAGCAAGTTCTGATTATTCTATTCCTGTGCTTTGTATTCCTGCATTCTTGGTGATGTCTTGTTCCTGACTTCCTGTCTTGTTTCTCACTCCTGCTTCTCAGTTTTAACTCAGATTACAGCAACGCATTATACCTGGGGCTGCATCTGAAGACAGTTTGGAAACTTCAGCTAGTGCAGAATTCAGTGGCCAGCTTGCTCACTGGAGCAAGACAACTTGAACATATTACACCGATGCTGGTCCAACTGCACAGGCTACCAATTAGTTTCCGGGCCCTCTGCCACTGCCCTCTCTGCTCACATATGACTTGGGCAAGGTGGTTGCTCCCAGACTTCAGAACTCCTTTCTTAGAAAAGCTAGACTGGCCCCCTCCTTGTCCTTTTGCCATCTGAAGACTGTTTTATTCCAACAGGCTTTTGGGAACTGACTGCTTTTTAAGGAAATGGCTTTTGATAGTGCTGTGCTGCTTTTACTATCTGTATTTTAATAGATTTGGCTTTTCTATTGTGCTAATGCTATCAATAGTTTGGTTACTTTTAATTATCTTTTATATGTTTTTAGCTTTCTGTATTTTCCGTTTGTTGTTTTAAGCCACCTTCAGTCTCGAGCTGGGGAAGAAGAAGAAGAAGAAGAAGAAGAAGAAGAAGAAGAAGAAGAAGAAGAAGAAGAAGAAGAAGAAGAAGAAGAAGAAGAATTGCTGTGAAGTAATGTAGGACTGACCAGATGCATCAATGGAGTATCACCTGATCGTCTGCTTTGTGCAGCAAACATGAGGTGAATGTTTCAGACCACCTCTGATGGGTCTGAGGTTATTCTAAATCAACAGAAACTTAAATATGGGCACAAGGAGGAAGAATAAACTCTGCTTTACACAAGATGCAGAAATGGAACTAAATCTGATAGAGAGAGAAAAAAGGAAATGATTTGCTTTTTTTCGTTAACATAGAGATACACTGAAATAATGAAATAATGCTCACATTGTTTCAATGCTTTCTCATCCAAACAAAATCCTCCTCTTTTAGATTATAAAAACCAGCAATACATTTTGGAAGAATTCAAGTTTTAAGATAAATTATACTAAATCAGTGGCACAGAGATAGAGCTACAACTCTGGAAGATCAAAAGCAATTATGAACTCCCTATAGCTTTGAATGGGCTCATTATTCATGGAAATACCTGGAATAAACACAACGGGTCAGCCATTCCAGGCAGGTTATTAAAATTTAATTACCCTCACATCATGGCAGTTTCAAATGGTGGGGCAAACTGATTATTTCATGAATGTACATCAGGCATACGTGTTTATTTTACTGTCAAAACCAACACGATCTGCCTGGTATTTAGTGTGAAATCAGGGCCACATGTCATTAATGGAAAAGTTTGCACTGAGTTTCATTCTGTCCATGAAAACGCTTGTCACAGTTAAATACAATCATTGTCAATAAGATTGTGTAGGTGTGTAACATACAGGACAATCTTGAGCATGTTTTCCCAGAAGTAAGTCCTATTAAGATCAATGGGATTTATGCACTAGAACAACCTTCCTCAAAATCTAGTGCTCTCCAAATGTTTTGGGGTACAACTCAAAATATGAATGATCTGGAAATGGACTTAGAATCATAGAATTGTAGAGTTGGAAGGGATCACAAGGGTCATCTAGAACAACCTCCTGCAATGCAGGAAACTTTTGCCCAACATGGGGGTCAAATCCATGATTCTGAGATTAAGAGGCTCATGCTCTACCGCAGGGGTCAGCAAACCTTTTCAGCAGGGGACCAGTCCACTGTCCCTCAGACCTTGTGGAGGGCTGGACTATATTTTGGAAAGAAAAAAAATGAACAAATTCCTATGCCCCATTTTAAATAAAAGCACATATTCTACTCATGTAAAAACATACTGATTCCCGGACCATCCGCGGGCCAGATTTAGAAGGTGATTGGGCCGGATCTGGCCCCTGGGCCTTAGGTTGCCTACCCATGCTCTACCAACTGAGCTATCACAGCTGACAATGGGGGAGCAGTCATTTTCCATTCTTCACCTAACCTCTTCAGATCCAAGGCTACTGATAGTGGATGTGTATGCTCAATGCTTTTTTTCTTTAAAATGTTTAGGGGTACTCTCATTTTGACTCAAGAAAATCACCATTTTATAGTTCAAATTGGGAAAAATAAATACAGTAAATGGACAAAAGTACAAAGAACATGCATTACTCGTACTGAAATACTGCCCTCAATGGGGCCAAACTTTCATCAGTAAAACATCACACATCCACATTCCAACTCTACTTCACACAATTAAACGCTCGTTTCCATCTGAGACTCAGGAAACACCAAGACGGTAAATGAGGCCGCCATCGGAGGAAGCAACGAAATGGACGATTCACCATGCTACAGAAGAAATTAAAATTTGTAAAAAAAAAAAAAAAAATTAGTTTCTTTTCCCGTTAGATTCACAAAATGTTTAGGGGTATGCGTACCCCTGCGTGCCCCCAGGAAAAGCACCGAGGATGCTGATAACTCACTCGCTACCTTCCAAGAAAATGATCTCAGAGAAAGGGAATGGCAGTCTGGAAAAGGCAACTTGAAAGGAAGGAGTAGGAAGTTCTCAAGCCATAAGACTCCTTCCTGCCTTTGGCAGTTATCCTAATAATATCCAGATACACTCCAATGGACAAGAATGGAAGATTAATTATATTGGCCCGAATGCAGGTATTGGAATAAATAGGCCCAGGTTAGAGCCCCCCCCAGCTCCAACCCTGCTAGGAATCCATTATCTGAGTCTGGGCCAGAGGAGCAAGGACAGCAGTTGTAGGACCTCAATGTACAGAATGATTCCCCCAGAGGAAGAAGAGATTGTGGTGGTGGTAGATGACTCCCTACTGAGGAGGAGAAAGACAGCAGTGTGCAAAGGTAACAGGATGCCCTGGAAGGTGTGTTGTTTTCCACTTGCAAAGAGTAACAGAGAAGTTGCACATTCTTATAAAGCCCACAGACTACAACCCCTTCCTTCTTATTCATGTAGGTACAAATGATACTGCCAGACACAGGCTATAATGTATAGCAGGGGACTATGAGACTCTGGACAGGAAGCTGAAGGGCCTTCTGGCAGAGGTGGTTTTTTAATCACTCCCTGTTGAAGGTCATGGCCCAGGAAGAAAGAGGAAAATACTGGAAGTAAACCACTGGCTGCACAGTTGGCATTATCGGGAAAGGTCTTCTGGCAAGAGCTGGGTTCCACCTCACAGTGGATGGCAATAATGTGCTTGCTAAGAGCCTCACAAACCTGATCAGAAGAACTTTAAACTAAATCCTGAGCAGGAGGGAGATAATATTACAGACGACAGGGCAATACCTGGTACTAGGGATAATAGCTTCACTGATGCACAGAAAACTGTGGTGGTGCTACAGAACCGTAATAAACAGCAGGAAACTACAAGAAGGAAGCAGCTGAAGGGAATGACTCATGGTTTCAGTTGCCTCTATACAAATGCACAGAGTATGGGAAACAAGCAAGACAAATTTGAGCTCTTAATATAGTATGGCAGATATGACCTAATAGTCAATACTGAACCCTGGTGGGATGAGACTTATGATTGGAATGTAGAAATGGAAGGGTATAACCTGTTCAAAAGGAATAGACCAAATAGGAAGGAAGGAGTAGCAGCATTATATGTAAAAGATGTGTATTGTGTACACTTGTGAAAAGATCCACAACCTGGAGCACAGAAGGCAGATTGAGAATATAGGGGTAAAAACTGTAGGAGATGGAAACAAGTTACAGCAGATGTTGGACGGCCAACTGTTGTGGATGCTTTAGCTGAGATTCCTGCATTGCAGACGGTTGGATTAATCATTAGAAGACCCTTAGGGTCCCTTCCAACTCTACAATTCTGTGATTCTCTGAAATCATCCTTGATCATTGGCCATGCTGACTGGGGTTGATGAGAATTGGAGTCTAGAATATCTGGAAGGCACCACATTAGGGAAGGTTGCTCTAGAATATCCTTTGCAATTGCATCTGTCTTGATGAAACGTGATCCAAAACCTTGCTAAGCCTTATGAAATCACAAAAAAGTGAATTCAAATTTGCATGTTAAATTCAGCTGAGGTTCAGAATATGCAAGGAGATGCTGGTGGTGGGGAATCAAAAATTATTAAGATTTATTTGTTTTTAATGGGGGTGCACTTCCTCTTACAGCTTGGGAATGCTTTTTGATCCAGCTTCGCTTCTGGAGGTTAAGGTCATGGGCAGAAATGGTCAGGTGTGTTTTACTCTAGGTCCTGCTCATATGCTAGTTGTGTTCTCTTCTGCCTAGTAGGTAGAGGTGTACCCTACATCCATTTTGACAACCAGAAAATAGCTCTTTAATCTTCAAATTGCTCAGCTTCAAGCACAATGCAAGGTGCTGACCTTTGAAGCTGTGAAGGCCTTCATTTTATTTCCATTCCTAAGAATTTGGGTAGGGGGCTATGCAAACTTTATAAGCTCATCAAGGGATTGATGAACTCTGAAGTGTGGATTAAAGGAATATGCAAATAGCTTGGAACTGGCCCTCATTCCTTGTCTGGAGTTGTGTGCATGTGCAAAGTTTATGGGGACTTACTGGAAACCACTCAAACCTGAAGACTGGTTCTGCAAATGTATTGCTAAAGAGATCAAAAGCTGCAGTCAATCACGTTTGGAACAGCTCTAGATTCTGCTTTCATTAAAGTAAAACTGTGTTTGCTGTTATTCAAAGTCTCTGCTTCTGTTTGATTTGGCCTGTTCATCCGTTCTTATGAATCACTGCTCACAAACAGATTTGTGAATGGGTTTCTATTCATACCAGAATGGCTCTTACACCTCAAATAATCATGTCATTATGTTTAAGAAGGTTGTTGTGTTGTTTGGTTAAAATATTTTCCCTATTGAACTTTATAATTTTTGTTGTTGTTGTTGCTGCTGCTGCTGCTGTTGCTGCTGCTGTTGAACTATTTTCCCCAAAATTATTATCCAGTCAATGTTTAGATCAGGGTGGGATTCACCTAATGAGCTCCATAGGCAAAAGCCTTGCACATGGGTGCCCACATGGGCAATGGAGCTTTCCCACCTCTTCTTCTCTTGTGCATCTCCTGAAATTTGTTTAGAGGGGTCTGCAGAACCCTCAAACAGTCCACTGGGAAGAAGAGGGGGATTGTACCATCTGGCAAGCAGCAATGGTTGCGCAGATGGAATGCTCGTCAGAGCATTATGTAGAATTCCACCCTATGGCTGGGGAACCTGACTGTTGGCCATGCTGACAGGGGCCATAGGCTTCCCATCACTGATATAGACTTGGGTACATTCCTGTATAACACGAATAGCATATTAAACTTCCTTCTTAATGTGAGTGACATGTTTAGTAAATAGCTGGCATTGTCAAACTTCCCCACAGACTTAATGCAAACAAATCAGGATGAATGGTCAATAAACAGGTTGTCTGGAAGTGCCCCAAAAGTTGTACAGTGTTTTGGTGTTGTTGTTTTTAGTGAAGTGTGTCTTTCCTTTTTTTTATTCTGGTCCCCATCCTTTCACAAGCAGCAAGTGGCAAGGTGTCCTCCATTTCCCTTGATCCAGGCTGCCAAGGCAGTTTTGGAAAACTGTATTAGCGGCTTACTTTGGTATCCTCTGCTGGCAGGAATTTGGCAGGAAGTCAAAGCTTTCTGCCTTGGCTGAAGTAGCGCTGAAGGACGGTCGGGGAAAATGAACAGCTGTCTCTTCCGAGGGTTAACCTATCCTGTGGAGACCAGCAGGTCAGGCTGCGACGGGGAGGGATTGCTCCTCTATCTGATGATTAGAACAGGTGAAAAGGAAGGTGGCCTTATGAGCCTGTGGAAGATAACATACATAGGTGAGCATTTCAGTATAACAAAAAGGGCAAAGCAGGAACTAGAGCTGTTCCACCTTACAGAATATTTATTTAAATAAAAATAAAAAAGGAACCCACATAGAGTTGTAGGTAGCTTGAGCCAAATAAACGAATAAGGATTGTTAAATGCTGCAGGGGTGTAATATAACATTTGTGGGGAAAGTGCAGGCTCCGGAGCCATGGTGTGTGAAGTCACACGTATGCGATACACACACTGACCCCCCAATATTTGGTGCAAGTGGGCGCCGCTGATGGGTAGTATTCTTTTACTCAGAGCAGACACGTTAATGGACATGACTAGGTTTGGCCCGTTAATTTCAATGTGCCTACTCTGAGTAAAAGTTAGTTGAATATTATCCTAAATGTTTGCATTAAGATTGATGGAATGCTTTTATTGCCAATGTCAGCTGGTGACGCTTTTATTTCCCCCACTTCCTTTCTTTTTGTTGTAATTGCAATTTTAAAAATAAAAAATAAAATAGGAGAAGGAAAGAGCTAAGATTAATTTTAATCTCCTCACAACAGCACTTAGGCCACACTTTACAAGCTCACCGCCAAACATTTACCTGTTTTCTGATATCAGGCTATGCAACCATATCTATCCTGTCTTGAACTAGAGTAGAAATTTATGGATTGAATGGTTCCTGGAAGACAAACGTTAAATAAATATTTAAAATTGGTTCCCACCATCTCCAAAAGCAACACCAACACCAAATGTATAGATATATATATATCTGATCAATTTATTTGTGTAAAAAAATGTGTTGACAAACAAGAAATTGCAATAAATATGCATGGCACTAACACACCTTGCTGTCAATATTTTCAAATTTGAGATTTTATGAACAAGATATATCAAGCTAAAAACAAGTTACATTCTGTAAACAATTTTGAATTATTCATGTTTAAGGATCTACAAGCCCCCCCCCCCCCACAACAACAAAAACCTGATGGAATATATTAAAGTGGAAAGAGAAAACTCACACAAATCTGTAAGTTTCTGTAGAATAATAGATCTTTATTTTTTCCTGTGGTCTAGTCTCAAAGAAAATTGCTATATGATCATATGACAATGCTATGTATTGCCTTGGAGACTACATAAGATGTATGGAATGTACAACGGGAAGTGTAAGAAATGCTCCAAAACAAAATGAGACATTTTGATTTATCGGGGCAGCAATGTCTGGTGGTTCAGAAATCTGTGGAATTGGTCTGTTAAGGTAATATGTGAGCTCATTCTTTTAAGGGTTTTCACTCTAATCTAGGTTTCAGACCACCCTGATCCCAGCCCTGAAGTGTTGTTGCACTGCCTGCTAAGCAGGTTTTCCACAGAATAGGAGCTCTTGGTTCTTTGCTCCTCCCTTGACTTGCAAAAGCAAAATAAATTATGCAGCAGGGGGGGGGAATAAAATAAAGTGGATAGGAATGTTCTTAATTTCCATAATTTATACAGACAGCAGCAGCCAGTGAAGCAATTCATTGGTGGCCCATGTCAGCCACCGCTGCTGGACTGTGGTGGAGGGAGAGAAGATTCTCATGCTTACCAGCAGCTGATGGGAGTTGGCACTGGAAGGAAGGGGTGTCTCACTGGGGACCTTGCAAGTGTACAGCTCCCACCTGGCTAGTCACTCTCACTGATGGCAGTAGCCCATGTGTGATCAAGAGAGTGACTAGCTGGTCAGCAACAGCAAGTAACTAGAGTGATGAATGAGGTGTCCCATCAGTCTAAGCTACTGCCTAGACTAGGTTAGCGCCGTCTTTGGTAAGGATGGGAATTCTCCACCCTACCTTGAACGCCAGGGTGGCTGCAGGTCTGAGGGGACCCTTTGCAAAGTGACTTATGGTGGGCTTCCTTCTATATCAACAGACCCCTTATGCCATGGGTTGACAAAGCAGAAGCACAGAACCCCTATTATAACCTCTCACAATGCCCCACATTGGCATTATATTTTGGAAATTTAAACGGTGGCTCTCCTAGTCATAGCTACCCAGCATTAGTTAAAAGGTGACCTTGGGCGGGAGGCAGCAGAAGGCCCAACCATGACTCTTGAGCCCCCCCCCCCAAAAGTGCCCAAGGATGCCCTGTATTGATACTGGGCCTGTCAGTCACCTCACAGCCATGACCAATGGTTCTCGCTAACAAACCATATCACCAGTTGTATACAAACTGGCAGGATTCAGCTTTTCTGAGTGTCCGGTTTAGCATATAAATATTTAAGGCTGTATGTGTTGTAGTGTGTGTGTGTGTTTGTGTGTTAAAAGAATAGACACAGAAATCAAGCTAGCTATAAGTGATTTCCATAATCGCTTCATGAATGTTACATTGGAGGCAGTCAGTCAGTCGCTGGCTTTGCCTATTTAACCTGTCATGCCCTTTAAAAAGCTGCATAAATAAAATAAAATGACTCATCATTATCCCTTAAATGGTTTTGTTATACGGGTATACTTTATTACAGTCAAGGTAATAGAATGTGAGGTATTAATGGAATGGTATGACAAGCAGGGAACGTTGCTTCAGATATATTATAACTTCAGTGAGAGACAGTTTGAATCTGTGGGGAAAGTTGGTTTCCTTCCCTCCCTCCCCCATTGCTACCTTCCTCTCTTGCCACCCCCCTCCCTCCTGACCAGCCACCCATGCTTTGGGGATAAATGTTCAAAATCAACCCAGCAGGGAATAAGGCATAAAAATGTCATTAACATGAATAGAAAATGTGTGTGTAATTCCTCAGTGACAACTGTCTTGGCTGTGTCAGAATTGCGCAATTTGTATTGACCTAGTTGAATTTCTTCCCCTCAGCATCTGAAAACTTACCCAATTTCCTGCAGGAATGTGTCTGCACAGTTTTAAGTCTAGTTTACTCATTAATGCTTCAATCGTTTCGACCACAAAGGAAAAGACACATGAAAGTGAAAATGTACCTTTTTTTCACAGCAGGGAGCCTTCATAATGAAAACCTGGCAAGCACACCTGAAGAGAACAGTAAAGCTTCCACAATTTACATATGAGGATTTTACAGCTTTTCTTCTCCACAAGAAAGAATAAAAAGAAAAAGCTACAGCACAAAAGGATAAAGATGAAATGTCAGTCATCTTGGAGGCAAGGTTACCATTAGGATATCATTGTTGTATCTTGAGTTTACGAAACAGACAGACTCTGTTTATAGTGTTAGTAATCTCATTCTCGTTATCATTATCACTTTTGTTTATATACGGCTCCCAAAGTAGTTACATTTAACTACAGAAGAATCCTATACATGTATTCTCAAATGCAAGTCTTATTGAGTTCAATGAGGGCCCGCTCCTAGGAACATGAGTAGAGAAATGCAGCTAAGATTTCATGGGCCTCAGGTGAGATTGCGAGAGACTAAGCACATTAAAGAGACAAACATGCTGCCATTTACCATAAAAGAAAGCTATAGCCAGTTATTTAGGAGTCTATTTTTATCACCACAGAAGGCGCCATTGGAATTGTCTTCCCTAGGTACCCAAAGAGCCTCCAATAGAGTTGGTAAGCCTATGTTTGGTTGAAAATGGCTGCAGGATCATCAGTTCTGATGGGCTACTTCATCTCTGAATACAGTTGGGTTCCATTTCCAGTTTCTCTGCATAATTGAAGGATATTGTAATGAAAGGGATGCCTTGAAGGGGTACCATGGTTATGTCTCAGCACTGGAAAGGAAATGTATTGTCATTGCAGGTAGCCTACCCTTTCTGAGTGGGTGAGCAGTAGCAAGAGCAAAGGAAAGTATCAGGGCTCTTGAATGGGCAGCAGTGACAATGGTGAGTTGGTAAATCTGCTCTGAGAAGGGAGCTTACTGGAGATGTTGAAGAGTGTGTGGGTTCCCACAAAGAGAGATGCACTGATAACAGCAAGAACCTTTATTGAACTAGCAGAACTTAGCAACTGCTTATATACATTTTTGAAGGCCTGGGCCACTCCAACTCTCAACATTATTGGCTGTCTAAACTCCCAAGCGGTGAATCATAACTCAGAGTTTAAGGCCCAATGGCAGTAGCCCAAATCCTGAAATGTTCTGTGATTGGATATCATGTATCAAATCAGGGGCTCAAAATCCTAAGTCCAGACTGAAACTCAGGCAAACACAGACCACTGGATACATAACAGGTATCATGCCCTAACCCCTGCCTCCACATAAAAACTGAAGCTACTACTGACTCCCTTTCAGTCTTTCTTAGCGCAAGATAATATGGTTGTCATGACCATAGCTGCCAAGTCTCCTGCTGAAAAATGCGGGATCAGCAGCGGCGCGGCACCGGAAGTTGCTTCTACACATGTCCGGACATGTGTAGAAGCGACTTCCGATGCCACGCTACCCATGTCTGGGCACTGGAAATCGGGCGGCGCCAGGACCCAAAATGGAGCCTCCCTGGCAGGTAAGAAATCTGGGGGATTTACGGGATTTTTCCCAATCCGGGCTGCCAGCGGGAAATACGAAAAACAGGAGACTTGGCAGCTATGGTCATGACCCCTGTGTTCAGCAGCAATCTGGGCACAAAGTTAGAAGTTTTAGGCCAGTGGCACAAGTGGAGGAACTGAGTCAGTACAAAATGTTGAAAGGTGGGATGGGAATACTTGGAGAAATTGGAGGTTGGGCCAGAGGCATGGTGGGGCCAGAGGCATATGTACTATATCTGGGACTGGAGGAAAGGACGACAGGCAGGCTAATAACAACACATGTCAGAATCACCCTAGTTTCGAAAATCAGGTGATTAAACGGAGCCAATCCCCTGCTCTAAATGTATGATGCAGGATGTACTGAGAGAGATTATCAGGTATTCTTGTGTGGTCATCTGCTGTCCACTCTGCTCCAGGGACTTAACATCTCTGCACCTGAGCACCCTGGGTAGGGCAACTTACAGTCTGATATTTCACCTCTGTACTAAATATCTCAAATTTCAATGGTTTGACGCCAATGTAAATATGGCCAGGATGCTCAGCTAAATGAGACTATATTTCTGCATGTCATATTTGTATAACTTAATGAAAAACAATGCATTGTTTTTGGTCAGGCTCTGGGATGGGTTTTTGTTTTTGTTTTTCTTGCTCCTCCTTTTTTTTCTTGAAGGAAGGAACAGATGGTGAGAACAACTTGAAAATCAAATATGTCTAGGTATAGAAACTGAATTTATTCGGATAACTAAATGCAGAGGACATTCAAAGTCAGGCAGAGGTGGATAAAACAGATAGTCAGGATCAGGATTAATCCAAATGTAATACTGTACATCAAAATTGCTTTAAAATTCACAAAGGTAATCATGTCTTCGAGGGAGAACTGGCATTTGCAAACTCTTTTTAGGCACTCTGAATTCCAGTGTGTCAAAAGCTAAGGATAATGAGGGGAGAAAGAGGGGGTGGAATGTTTGCATTATGTTCTTGTACAATTCCTCTCTAACATCTGGTATTGTCTTAGAATCGAACTTATGTTTCCATTTTGCTGCAATGTAATTCAGTTGTCTTCCCTTCTGGCTCTGGACTGAGTTAATATAATCAGATTCATTGAGCGTCAGGACTTGGAATACACTTGACCTCAGAGGGGAAGGTCAGGGTCTCTGTCACTAGGGAAAAAAAAGTTAACACAACCCACCAGTTTAATCAGCATAATTGCATTTCCCATTATGGTAATCACTTCCATTGTAGCAGTATCTAATTTGTATCTTTGCCCAAAATCTATAGTAGTCATTTCTCCCTAGTCCTTTTTTATTTATTTTGTGGAGAGCATCAAATAGCATAACTGAGGCCCAGTCCCTAGAGTTAGCCTTATAGCAAGAGAGACCACACTTATCCACCCCCCACTCTGTTTTATTCCTTAAATTTTTTTTTAATCTCTTACAATAGAAAAGAAATGATGGTGTGCAAAAACATTAAGAAGCCCAGCTCCTACATGGTAAGATGATGCTTCATTTGCATATGTAGACATCTATATTCTTCCTTCCTGTTACATCACAGATGGCCTTAAATTTTCCTGGCTCAAGGTTGTCCTTTGATTGGTATTCAAGTGGAGTGGTAGAGTGTGTGCTTCCTAATCCCTGCAACACATGGTAATTTTTGAATTCTCTCCCATGCTCCACCTGTTCCATGGTCCAGTGGAGGGCTGCAAATCCTATCAGGGGAGCACAGCACTGCTATAAGCCCATTTCCCTGGCTCCACTCCATCTCATGTGCACTCAGGCTGCAGAGTGCCAAGCCAGCTGCAGCCAAACGATCATGTTATCAGATGACGGATTGCTTCATATCAGGTGTTTAAACTGATGAGCTGCCCCATCTGGTAAATGATTTGGGGAGTCTGGCCCGCTTGATGAATTAGAAAGTGACAATGCCAATCAGCGTGACCCCTGCAGCTTCTCTGCTGCCAAACACGGCAGCCGCAATCAAGAAGAGCTCGCCAAATTTACTTTCCCAATCCTGTGCCACTGTAGGGACATTTGGTCAGTTGTCACCCACTTATGTTATTTAACAAATCCAAATATATCCGTTGTTTAACATTTCGTGAAGCTTGAGGTTTTAGCACACGTGTCCCATATAGCCTGCTCAACTGACACAACATTGTATAACTGTATAGCTCTAGCATTTCTTTTGGAACAAAGATGGAAGATAATACATCCTATTGGGACTATCAGCAAATACAAAGGGCTGTTATTGTTCTTAGTCAGTGATGTGACCCCGGGTATACGGTTGTATATAAATTCAATTAATAATAAGAATAATGTGTTCAAAGCTTGTATTTTAAATTTTAAAATATTGGTTAAAATCAGGGTCTCCGAACTAAGGCCCGGGGGCCGGATGCGGCCCAATCGCCTTCTAAATCCGGCCCATGGACAGTCTGGGAATCAGCATGTTTTTACATTAGTAGAATGTGTCCTTTTATCTAAAATGCATCTCCGGGTTATTTGTGGGGCCTGCCTGGTGATTTTACATGAGTAGAATGTGTCCTTTTATTTAAAATGCACCTCTGGGTTATTTGTGGGGCATAGGAATTTGTTCATTTTTTTTTCAAAAAGGTCTGAGGGACAGTGGACCGGGCCCCTGCTGAAAAAGTTTGCTGACCCCTGGGTTAAATCCTTGGTTCTACGCCTGAAGTATGTCAGTACAGTTCTTGATGGTGATGCTGATGGTGATGATAGGATCCTCAGAATAATAATTGTATTCTAGAACCAAGAAACACCTCACATAAGAACTCTCCACTTGCAAACCATCCCACGATTAGGGTGCTCAAATCCCAATCAAGTCATTAACCTTATAGTCCCATTTAAATCATTCAGTGGGACTTAAAGCATTACTGATTTTCTTTTGGACACTAAGGGTCAATTGGATTGATTGATTGATTGAATGATTATACTGCCATTCATCCGAAGACCTCAGCATGGTTCACAAGATAAAAAATACAGGATAGAAGCACAAAAGTAGTTAAAACAAATGCTAAGCAATAATCTCCCCCCTCCCACAAACACCTTTAAAAGGCCATAGAATATTAATCATTCAAAGGCCTGGTTGAAGAGGAACGTTTTCACCTGGTGCCTCAAGATGCATTATGAAGGTGCCAGACAAACCTCCCTGGGGAGAGCATTCCACAAATGGGGAGCCACTGCAGAAAAGGCCCATTCTTGTGTTGTCACCCTCTGGACCCCTCCTGGTGGAGGCACACGAAGAAGGGCCTCAGATGGTGACAGCGGAGCCTAGGTTGGCTTATATGGAGAGAGGCAGTCCTTGCCAATTGCATCTTGGCTATTTCATTTATGAACCCACAGTATAGTTTTCTTTAACCTGCCTTTGATCCCTGAATCCCTTGGGTGAAAGACTAGCAATAAATATAGATACACTTTGTTTTGTTGTGCTTCATTTTATTGTGCTTCAAAGTTATTGCTCCTTGCAAGGACGTGAGAAGCCTGGCCACTTCCCCCACCACCCCTCTTTCGGCCACAAGAGTGGAGCTAGCTAGGGCTAGAGCTGGGTTTTTATGCTATCGGCCTTGTAGCTAGTGGGGGCCTGGCTTAACAGACTACTGTATAGTGTAAACATAACTTTTATATGCACTGGAAAAAAAAACCCAAAATGTGTCACTCGTTTTATTGCAATATTCACTTTATTGTGGTGGTTTGGAACCAAACCCACAATATCTCCGGGGTATGCTTAAATAACTAAATAGAATGTTTAACCAGATTATCGAAGTTGCAGTCCTAATGACATGAGAGATTGGCAGATCTAGCCTTGTCTACTCAAAATAAGCCTCATTGAGTTCATTGAGACTTAATCTCTGGTAAGCCTATAGGATTGCAATCTAAATCCTGACAAATACAATAGGGGTAACATCTTACTGAAACAATTGGAGGTTGCAAAATAATGTGTAAAGATTTCTCCCATAGTGCAATATTTAAACGAGCGGTCTTTTGAAATGTAAAATTAGTGAAGATACAGTGATAATTGAGAAGGGTCGCCATTTGTCTTTCCTCTCCCTATGTCTGTCTGTTGTTCTCAATTGACTCTTATCACAGGCTATCAACAGCATTATCTGTGTGTTCTTTTTGCTAAATTTTTATACCCTACCTTTTTGCAAAGTAGCATAAAATTCCTAGAATTTTATGACCTCATTGTTTTAAAAAGAAAAATACCTAGAAAACAGCAAAAGAAAGCAGCAGCAAAGAAAATTGGATAATAATGCTAAAACTAGTCAGGATTTGGTCTGGCCCCTGATTTGTCACTTCATAAATAATAATAATGGAGATAACTGTTTTCTTTTTGGCAGAAATGGATGGAATTTACACAAATGGTAGCTGCGCCCCAATAGATTAAATTACAAGCAAATAGGCCCAGGGGTTTTTTGTGAACACAAACAAACGAAATACAAACATACAGAGGGAGTTGGAAGAATTTGAAGGGATGGTAGGGTCTCCTGAAACAATGAATCCTATCAAATTTCAGAAGGATAGCTATAGTAGTTTCCCCAAGAGAACAGCCTTTACAGGTCCGGGTGGGTAAAAATGATTCATTTAAGGATTCCCTAGAGTTTTGTGCGCAATTGGTCTGAAAATAGCGGGCATGAGAGATGTGCCCCTAGATAAGAAATCTGCCAAATCAGTCCTGCAGCTTTTGTACTAGGCACCTTTAAAATTGATTTGGGGGAAGAGGACTAAACAGATTTGCTTTCCTTCCCCACTGGGATTAGAGAGTCTGGGTAAATCCATCACCTCTAATTCAAACCATGAGGTAGAATGTGACTCAGGTAGAATGTCATGGGCATGGAGGAGCAGCAAAGTGTTGTGCCCCCAAGCCCCGTGCTCTCCTAATAATTGGTCACTGCTCTTGTGGCCAACTGCCTACCCACACACCCCAGCACTCCCTTTTCCCTGGATTGCTCTGACGAAGAGCCAAGGGGGTCCTTTCCTAAAGTGACACATTCTGGGCATGGTGGCTAGTGGAGTGCTAGCACCAACACTGTAAGTTGTCATGGTGAAGAAAAGCTGTTGGAACTTAGAAGGGCACTTTCCTACTCAGTGTACCCAGAATGCCTTACTCTGAGGAAAGACTCTCTTGACCCTTCCTCAGAGCAAGGCATTGTGGGAAGGAGAAGGAGGTTAAGGAGGTTAATAATAATAATAATAATAATTAATAATAATAATTTATTTGTATCCCGCCCATCCAGCTGGGTTTCCCCAGCCACTCTGGGCGGCTTCCAACAGAATATTAAAATGCAAAATATAAGCAAACGTCCGCCATGACCAGAGTATTTATCAGCAGGCTCATGTTTCACATCCCTCTGAGTGTAAATACAACTTTGAATAGTGGCACCCGTTTGTGCTGAAGTATGCATGCATGTGGCAGGATATGTTACAAGTCATTATTTAACACACACACTCTCTCCCTTCCTCATTAGTTTGTTAGCTTTTCATGCTTTCCTGAGATGAATTTTTCTTGAGCAAATGAGCTAATACATCAGAGCTGCTAGGGGGAGCACAGATTCCTTTAATTTGTTATTGAAAGTACAGTGATTGTGTGATGCAGAATACAGTAATTGAAACTTGGCTTCCTAGATTTTAAGCAGAACACTTTGGTGGGCGTTAGAAAAAAATCAATTGTAGGCTAAGGATGCAATCCTGAAGTAGGGACACACACACACACACACACACACACACACACACACAATGATGGTGGCACTTTAACCTCCTCATTCAACACACTGCCAGGTTCTTACTGGCCAAGCAGAACATTCTGTGTTCCTCCACCCATTTCCAGCCTCAGAAAATGATAATTTTAATGTTTTTTTTTTTACTGTTAATGTGACAGGAATAGGTGGAAAATATCTAGGTTACTCAAAGGCATGTGCAATTTCTCTTCCACTATTGAGGAAGGTCAAGGAACTGGTATAGCTGATGATCCATTGTATTTAAAGTGCTTCCCAGCACATCCCAGAAACTCCTTTGCTTAGACCCTACTGGTAGCAGAACTCTGACATTGGTTAGGCCAGATGGGTTGGGCTCTTTAAAGCTGCAGAGCAACAAATGGCAATTCAGGTTGTCCATGGATTACCGTTTGCTCTGATTCAGCATTAAAGAGCAGGTTTCTGCAAGAAAAGCTCTGGAGCAAAAAACCAGAGGAAAGGTAAGTGTGGAAAAGCCCTAAGTCACTTCTCCAATGATATTCACTGAGTGAGGTACAACAGGGGGTTGGCTACAAGAGAAGGGGACTTCTCAGTAGTGGCCCCTTAATTCTGGTGTGCTTTCCCCAGCGTGATCTGCCAGGCACCTGCTTTAAAAGCATTTTTTTTAAAAAAGTTTCTTTTTAATTTTCTCAAGCTTCAGAAGTTAAGGCCTGCCTCTGTGTATTTCATTATTCTAACCTCAGTTTTAAAGCTTCTCTTCCTCTATTCTGTATTTTAAAATCATTTGTGAGGTTTGTTTTTTTATGCTGTCCTATTGGTTGTGCTTTGGGATTTAGTTAAATCCCAGAAAGCCACACAGACGACTTCAGTTAGAGTATGGCCTATAAACTGTATAAATACATAAAATAAAATCCTATCTGGAGTATACAGCAGGTTTCTTGGCTCCAAGCCACTCCTTCCACTTATTGTTATTAATTGACTTACACGTACCAGACCAATAATTTGCCAAGCCCACCATAAATGATAAAATATACCTCTTTCTCTTTTGTATTTACAACACAGGAGATTGTTAGTCCCTGTTACAGTACATAATTCATACCACCTAGTCATTACTTTAACTTTATAACAATATTCCCTCAGGTTAGTACAAAGTAAAAAGTTAATACGGTGTCTTTGTATGTTTTCCCAGATGTCAAAGCTTACTGAACGACCTTGTTGCGCTCAACAATAGTATGTGTGTGTTTTTTAATTTGCTCAGTTTCATATTGACATCCCTGTGTGCATGTGGAATATTTATATTGCTCCATTCGGAAATGATTTAAATTTTAAAAAACTATCAAGTCCCTTAGTTGAAACTCTTGCTTTTGTACCATAGTTTCTGTCACAGGCGCGGTAGCGGCTACTCTAGAGTAACGACTCCTCACGACGTTGCATTTTCATGCTTTTATTAAGTGCAAACTATTTACAGTGCAGAGTCAGTACTATGTACATGTTGTCAGTCTGGCTCAGAACCTCCAAATGGGGATTCCCGCGTCTTTTTCCAACAAAGTAGCCTGGGAATACTGAATCTCCGACCCCGTCGCTTTTTGCGCAATTCCGGGGCCGGCGGGAGCGGTTTTCTTGCCACGCTTCCCCTGCTTCCCCCTTCCTTTCCTAAGCGGAGCAGTGGCTCTGCAACCCTGCCTGAGCCATGCCCTCTACTTCCTGATTCCCCGCTGGAGTCATCCCCCTCCCCGCTCCCACTGGTGCTGGGAGAAGAGCTTGTGCTTAAGATGGGAGGAGGCTGTCTGTAGCTTCTGTCCCTCACATCTTCCTTATACATGCTGGAGAGCTGTAGCTAGGTGGCAGAGAAAATACTTTGTATACAGAAGTCCATGTTCAATTCCTGACATCTCCAGTTAGGGCTGTCTGAACTTTAAACAACAGCGCTGCTACCAATAGTTATTTATTTCATAACATTTTTATACGGCTTGATTGCAAAAAGAAAAACCCTTGAAGCGGTTCACAAAAAGAATAAAGCAATAAAATTAATTAAAACCAGCAGTAAACAAAAAAATACACCCGCATTCTAGATACCTGGGTAGGCTCGCTTAAGCAAAAAATATTTTTAGCAGGCACCTAGAAGAGTATAGTGAAGGCCCCTGTCTCATATCTAGTGCTATTTTTCTAGAAAAGAGGTGCTAGAACTCACCATGAAAACACACACACACACACACACACACACACACACACACACCAGTTTTCTTAGAATGGCAATGGCGCCTACCTGAGAGGTGCCAGAACTGATTTCCTGTGAGTTCCGGCTGAAAACAAGCCCTGCTTGTATCCATAGATGGTCCAGTGGTCTGATTAGGTACACAACAGCTTCCTATGTGCCTTTGAACATTCAGGGCACTTCTAACTTCCAGCTGTGGGCAAACACACATACCCAACACCAGCAGCCCTACAGCTTACCTAAATGGAGCAAGCCAGTGTCAAGGATGCACAGACACAACAACAAGAGCAGTGCATTGGGTCTGCCATTGCAACCACACAGCCCTGAGCTTGCTGCCACCCTGCTTTGTCCCAGGTAAGTTGTAGCGATGCCAGTGTTGGGAGTGCTACTCACCAGACCAGCTGCTACTGCTAACTCCCTCGTGGTTCTTGACTTGATGGAGTGGAAGGCCACTCAAGACAGCATTTCATATTGCCAAATCATTTTAGCTTTTGTTCTGTTTTTTTAAAAAACAGCCTTTACTCAAGTCAAAGTTTAAAAAAGAAGTGAACGTAGCATTTTGTTTTAACTGTTTGTAATATTGTACTGTATTTTAAATTGTTGTACCAACCCCCTGGTGTTAAAGGGCAGGTTCCATAGTGGCACCCGCCCTGTGGAACACCCTCCCACCAGATGTCAAAGAGAAAGACAACTACCAGACTTTTAGAAGACATCTGAAGGCAGCCCTGTTTAGGGAAGCTTTTAATGTTTGACAGACAATTGTATTTTAATATTTTGTTGGAAGCCGCCCAGAGTGGCTGGGGAAACCCAGCCAGATAGGCGGGGTATAAATTATTATTATTATTATTATTATTATTATTATTATTATTATTATCAACTGCAATTATCATTTTGACGCAAACGTTTTTAGCGACAGAAACCATTGATAAGAGTTCTGAGTTAACTTTCTTGACATGGCGCAATTTGCTTATTTCAGTTTTCTGCTTTGTGGCTGGGCGGCGGGGAAATCACCCTCTTAATTGAATATAGAGTGGTACCTTGGTTCTCAAACACCTTGGTACTCAAACAACTTGGAACCCAAACATTGCAAACCCGGAAGTAAGTGTTCCGGTTTGCAAACTTTTTTCGGAAGCTGAACGTGCTCCTTTTCAAGTGCCACACTTCCGTTTTGAGTGTTACGCTTCCGTTTTGAGTGCCACACTTCCGTTTTGAGTGTTACGCTGAGGTCTGTCTGTTTTTGCTATTTATTTTGCATTTTTGTGACTCTTTTTTGTGACTGTGTGGAACCTAGCTCATTTACTGATTGATTGATTGATTGATTGTGTGACTGCAGTGCATTGTTTATTGCTTTCATTTTATGGATCAATGGTAAAATTCATGTTAAATTGCTGTTTTAAGAGTTGTTTTTAAAAAGTCTTGAATGGATTAATGCATTTTGCATTACTTTCTATGGGAAAGCACTCCTTGGTTTTGGACCGCTTTGGTTTTGGAATGGACTTCCGGAACGGATTAAGTTTGAGTACTAAGGTACCACTGTATACTTCTTGTGATAGGAGCTCTTCCAAGCATAAAGATGTGGCAAAAAAGCAAGGTTCACATGCTAAATTTCTGAATCACTTTTATTTGTTAACGGTACAGGAATGGTGGGGTGGGGTGGGGGTGGATCCATTAGAGCCGTTAACCCTCTCCTGCCCAAGCTTTCAAGCTTACAAATGGCAGTGGTGTTATGTCAGGCACTGGGGGGAGGAGAGGAAACCTGCCATTTTCATGCAAGCCGCTTTCCTCCGTAACTGAACTGCTTATATTCTAGCAGACAAAAGTAGATAATGTGGACTTGATTCAGGATGGTGTGTCTGCTCAGAGCTGTCACTGCTTTGATCCAAAGGACTGACTCCTGTTTTCCCAGGGAGCTGCAAAATGAAATTATGTAAACTCAGTTCAAATGAAAAACAAAAAGAGTAGGAAAAGCAATATAGAGTGGCCCTTTTAAAAAGTGACTTGCATGCATAACCTAAAAGCACAAATGACTTCACCAAGATTTATTGATTCATGTCAAGGCATCATTACTTTTCAAAGTGTGAAAAATGATCATATATTTATGACCTGCCGACTGAAGCTGTTTGGTGAATTAGCAAAAGCTCTGGAGAGGAGCAGCCTAATTGCATTATCATAGAATCAGAGATGGTTGTCAATTTGCCCCCATTTAGCTTTTCTCCTTTAGTTTGTTAAAATGAAGGTGCCATACGTTGGCTGGATTTGCTAATACCCTGATGAATGAGGTATTTTCCCACTAGGCTCACTACCAGTATAAACAGTGAATTAGGGATGATAGGTCATCAATCATATCTCTTCCAAACAGATCCTTGCTCTCACGACTACTCGTTACCTATTAAGAAACCTTAGAAAGTTATCACTGATGAAAAGAGTTAGGCTAGCTCTAATTCACAGATTCTCCGCTGCAATGATCCATCAGTGGCAAGCCTTGATATGTATGGGAGGAAGATTTTGAGGTATGAAATTGGTATTAGAATCTGCCGTTCTTCATTATGGGTTTTGATATCTTTTGTCTTTCAAGTGGCATATTATTCCAGCAGTACTCTTTAATTCAATATCTATCTGCCATTTTAGCTGATTGAGGCTTGATTTGTGCTTCTGTTGCATTTTAAGCACTATGCTTATGGAACAGGGTAACCTTTCAGAAATGCAGCTACTGCTTATATATTGCCGTACAGTATATATATTCTTTGTTAACTTGGCCAGCTATGGGACCACACTTTAAACTATAATTCCATTAATAAGGAGTTGCCAAGGAGTATTGTTGCTGCTGCTGCTGTTTATTATTATTATTATTATTATTATTATTATTATTATTATTATATAAATCTGAATGGACACAATCAAGTGTAATAAAGGATTTCCACCATAAGCACAAAAGGAGCCAAAGACTTATTGAGATTTATAATTAAGCATTTACTAAACTAATAATCATTCACAAACTGAAAATTAATCTGCATTTTGGA